>NW_026705861.1:300000-402256 GCF_029867415.1 Vicia villosa | reverse complement strand
TTTTACTTAATTAAGACCTAAACAATTAGGGTTTTATCATAAACTTTATTTACAAAATGATTTAGGTTAAAACAAAGTGAAAATATGTATTAAAGTATTTAAGAAAACACCTAAAACATACTATTTTAAACCTAATAAAAATACATGAAATAAATAATATTTTTTATGATTTTTTTTATTATTCACAAAATAGATATGTTAAATAAGAAGTGTGTGAAAAATGAAGTGAAAATGATTTAATTTGATAAGTGAATTAATTATGTGAAGTTGTGAAGAAAATGAAGAGAAAAAGTGATAAAAAAAATATTTTGGCCTCACCATGGTTTGAACCCACGCCCTTGAAGCCAACAATCAAAACACACACCAACCAGCCAACGCGCGCATGGTGTTATAGAGGGCATTTCATTGCAATATGTGTGTTGTCTAGTGCATAGAGTGGAAAAAAGAAAATAAAATCAAAAGGTCTGAGGCGAGGGGGATTCGAACCCCAGACCTTGGGCATGAGGAGACTAAGAGCGCATGTGTGGCCACTAGGGCAAGTTATTCATTCGTTAAGGAAACGCCTATCATTAAAAATAAAACAAACTTCGCTCAGAGATTTGAAAAATGGCGCCACCCTCCATCTTCGTCTTCAACCTCAAGCTCCATCAATTCAAATTTCTGAACTCTCTCAACTCTCAACCATTTGCAATGATGTAAACATGAAACTTGCTCTAAATTCACTCACGATTCTAAATATGTAACTAACATGAATTAATATTAACTACATCTAACTAATTTACCAGAAATCGTGAAGAACCCTAAAATTTCAAAATCAAATTAAATGACTATACTGAAAGATAAATGGATGATGATAGAGGGTTTTCAATCCTCTGATGATGCTGAACAAGATAGAATCGAGCTATTTCACAAAGAGTACTTAAATTAGAGAAGTGAGGTTCAGAAACTTACCTCTGAAAATGGAGGTCGTGAGGATGATAGAGACCACCTGGGCTTGAATGGATGATCTCAATAGCTTCCCTGAGACTCAATGATGCTAACTGGATGCTTATTGTAGCCTGAATCCTTCTGAATTGTTCTATGGACCTCCCTCGATTTCAGCTTCAAGTGAACATGGAGGTTGTTGAATTTGGAGTTACAGATGAGCTGCAGCCATCTGGTTAGCTTCACTATGACCTGAGGAGTGTGCCTGGATGATTGGCTTGGCTTGAAACCTCCTGAATTGTTCTGTGGTCCTCCAACTGCAAGTGCTCCAAATGAGAGGTGGAGATGATGATTCTCCACGCCCAGCAGTGTTCCAGAGGTTTGGATCACCTCCAAATGCCTCCCTCAATGTGTTTGAATACTTATTTTCAAAGAGAGGGCTTTGGTTTGAAGAATCCGAGTCTTCTTGCCAAAGGACCTTTGAAAAAACTAAGTATGAAGAAAGAAAAGAGAAAGCAAGAATTCTGTTGCTTTGGTGTGTTTTTTGAATGAGAATGAGGCCTCTATTTATAGGCAATTGGTTCAGAGCAATTGATCATAGTAAGCTTGCTTAGTGTAGTGAGTTTGGTTTCTTAGCCATGAAGGAATTCAAAGAATATTCCAAGTGCAATGATGAGCTCTTTGATACCACTCCCTAGCCCTCGGTTTTGCTTGATCTTAGGGGACCAAATGGCTGCAGAAATGAGCTCCAATTGGTTGGGAGAAGATTCCTTTGATGAATCACCAATTTGTCATAAATTCAAAAATGCAATCATTACATAATCACATGCCTTTGTTTTTGGGAATCTTCTCTAATCCTTATGCAATGATGGAAATTGATGTATGGTATGGTTTCAGATGCATTAGAGGTCGTGTAGCATCACTTAGTGAAGCAAAATGCACAAAATTGCAAAGTTTCAAATTGTACATGACCTATAATTTTACTTCATGAGGCCAACTTTGAACAAGCATAACTCCTAGATCAAATTGAATTTGGAGAAGGTTGAACACAATTTGGAAAGCCCTAAACATCTACTTCAAATCATTAGTTTATGTCTTCTTCAGAATCATTTGGGAAATTTGTGAAAAATGAGCCCAAAGTTGGATGAAAACTAGGTTAAAACACTTAGAAAAATTTCTAAGTGTTTATGACCTAAACTTCAAAATTTCCAAAACTTCATAAATGATTGATCTTTTGAAAAAAGTTCCTTTGTAAGATGTTGTTTTATTTTGCAAGATCTACAACTTTCATGTTGGAAGTTTTTTGAGTTGTGTAGGTGAAATTTTGAGTTCTCACCATGCCTTAAAAAACCCTAATTCCCGACTTTTTGCTCCTTGATGAATTTCTTTGAATTTCTTTGGTCAAATGACTTTGACATCCATATATTGATAATATTGACCTTTGAAAGTCATTTTTTGACCAAAAACCTTAAAAGTCAATGATGATCCCACACAGTTGACTTTTCCTGACAAAGTGAATTTTTGGGCTTTTGTGTAGAAACAAGATCTTCTCCTCAAATGAATGATGTAAATGGATTATATTGAGGTAGTAGAGACTCTTGAATCATTTCTTGATTTTTGGATCCATGCCCTGATTAAAAGTCAACTATCTTGGTGAATTAGGTCAAAAACCCTAATTGTCGACCAGAGGACAATGATGACTGTAGACTTTGAACTGAGGTGTAATGTCCAGTGGATATTGTCATAAGAGTTATTTGAAGATGATTGATGTCTTTGAATGGTTCCCTGGGGCTTTTTAGGGTTTCCCAAAGGTGATCCCTGATTTTAGTCCTTGATAGGCTCCAAACCCTAGGCTGTTGATCTGAGTAATCCTGTGCTTAGATGACTGGGTGTCTTAATCAATCATAGGTGTAATAATGAAGCTTTTGAGTTTTATGATTGTATTAGAGACTAATCCCTCTATTGATTGATCCTTTGCCTGAGTTTTCTTGTCTTTGAACACCCTCGATTGAATGCCAGACTGCCCTGAGTACTTACTTTGACTTGATGAAAATCCTGAAGATATGTCATTTCAGGGGGGTCAAAAATTAGGGTATGACAGATATATGAAGTCATTTGATCAAGGAAAATCAAGAAAATCAATCAAGAATCAAAAAGTCAAAAGTTTGACTTTCCATACTTAGAAAAATTCTAAGTGTTTTTCAATGGTTTTTTCCAAACTTTGGAAGGGAATTTCTCAAAATTTCACCTACAAACTGAAAAAAACTTCCAACAAGAAAGTTGTAGATTTTGATCCAATAAACAACTTTGTCACATATGATGATTTTCCAAAAGATCAACCATTTAAGAGATATAGAGCTTCAAAGTTGGTATCTTTTGAAAATTTCACTTAAAATCTCACTTTTCTCAAAGTTCATGGATCTTTTTCACCCATTTCCTTAAAGGTCTTGAAGAAACTTCCAACTAGGGTTTTGAAGTACATAACATGAGCTTTCCAAAATTTCCAAGAGCATGAAAAAATATGGAGTGTAGCCATGGTTTTGAATTTTGTCATTAGAGGTCATTATGCATGAAATTTCAAGCCATTTTCACAAAGTTCTTACACTACATGACCTATAATCCAAGTAATGATGCATAGAAGCAATAATTGAAAGATATTTTCTGATTTGAAGATCAGAATGGAAGAGGATAAGAAGCTTGATATTTAACCATGGTTTAGTCACTTTTAACCATTTGCATTTAATGTGAAAGATTCCATTTTATCTCTTAAGCCAAATCATCATTCTTGGATCAACTTGCAAAGGCTTTGAGTTCAGAATCCTTGGCCTATAAATAGAGGTTCAAATCACTTCCAAAATCACACCAAAACCTCACAATTATAGGTTTTCTCTCTTCTTTCTTGAATTGCAAGTTTCATAGTTTTCAAAGAGGTAGAAAACTCAACCTCCAAATCCTTGAAGTTATGGCCAAAGTGATGGTTCTAACAACTTCTAAACATCATATGTGATGTGTTTGACCCATCCACATACCCCAAAAACACCCAAAACTCAGAATCACTCTTCAACCTCCAAACTTGCACAAAGTGAGCCTTATCATGCTAATTTTCGTTCTAGCTCATTTCAGTCCAAGTTAATCATCCAAACACCATCCATGTACCATATATGAACTATCCCAATCATCATCCCTGACCTGTAACTCCAAAATCACCAAGTTTGATCCTCACTTGAGCCCTACTGCAGATCGAGTACCACAAACTGATCAAGAGGTTTTCAATCCACTCCAAGCGTCCAAACATGTTCCATAAGGTCCACTGAAGGTGTTCAGATCAAGAAACAACATCTGGAACCCCTCATTTGCAGAATTTGATTCTCAGTTGTGCCGTTTTTAAGGTAAGTGCTCATGAACTTCAAACTCTATCATACATGCATCATAAATGAAAAATTGAGTTACCATCTTGTTTCTGCACCATCACTGAATAATAACCCTCAATCAATTGCATCATATCATGATCATACACGATTTCACAATGATTTGTCATATTAGGGTTCTTCATGTTCATGCGAAAATTAACCATCTTAGAACAAAAATAAATGAAATTAAAGATCACCATCATGTTCCTTATGAAAAATCGAGCAAGATAGGCTATTCACTTGATCCAAACAATTCAGTTTTCAGAATTTTCAAATTCAAGTTAGGGTTGTGTTCTTGGCGCAAGATTTTTGAAACTGAAATTAGAAATTGATTCAAAAATATAATTGATTCGTTGCAAATGTTAAACAGACCACGCGCGTGGTCCAGTTGGCAATGTTTTTGAATGGTAAACGCAAGGGCGTGGGTTCAAGCCCTTTGGAAGACAAAACCTAATTTTTTAACACTATTTTTCTTATTTTTCTTCACAACTTCATCAATTATTTTAACCTATCAAATTAACTCATTTTTTTATTCATTTTTTACACACTTATTATTTTATATATTTATTTTATGAGTATCAAAAAAAATCACAAAAAAATATTTATTTAATACATTTTTAATTAAGTTTAAAATGACATATTTTTAAGTGTTTTTAAATACTTTAAATATTGTTTTTCATTTGATTTTTCAAACTTAATCATTTGTAAATATTTTGTGATCAAACCCTAATCATTTAGGTGTTAATTAAGTATAATCTTTGTGTTTATCTTAATTAATTTGATTTCTTTCAAAATTTCAAACCGTTTCAAAACAAACGATCACAGTTTTTCAAAACGATAAACCTTTTCTTTTTTTGGTTTTCTTTTCAAAAGAAACTATTGATTAAATCTTTTTGGATTGATCAATTGATTTTCAAACTTGGGCCTCTCGAATATTAGAGAGTATAAGTCCCTTTCCTTTTCTTTGTACAGTTTTTCTTTAAACAGAAAACTTCTTTCAAAACAAAAACTTTCACACTATTTTCAAAACCTCACGCTTTTAAGCAAAACAATCAACCATGTTTTATAAAATAAAACAGGGGCCTCCACATAGGTATAAGTCTCATTCCTGTACATGAAATTAGGTATTTCATTGTACACACACCTTTTTGTATATATCTCGTTCAATTTGTTTTTTTTAACTTCGAACGACAAATCAAAAAATGAAGGTTTTCTTTAAATCTTCCCAAAAATACCATGGGCCTCCATGTAGGTATAAGTCCCGAGCCTTTTTGTAAATACTTGTTTACATAGCTTTTGAATAAACTCAAGTGGGCCTCTCCCCGAGTATAAGTCCCGAGCCCCCGTGTATACAAATGGATCATGCTTACAGGTATATTTCCTTCATAAACTCCATTATATACACACACCTTGTCATATATATGTAATTGTTCATGTTTGTCCATGTTTGTTCATACTTGTTCATATTTGTGATTGTGTTATATATACTTGTTCAACTTAGTACAACACTAGGTTCCCCATAGCCTCCTATTGGGCTCCGTGCAAAGAATCTCCCTAGTTTAGGTTAGGACATAGAGTATGGTTTCCCGGTGAAATCGCTCTAAGAGCTCAAACCAACTATACCATGCCTCCTCTTGGGCTTCGGACAAACGACTTGTCCTTCCCATAGCCTCCTCTTGGGCTTACAATGCAAGGACCCTCGATTGTCCCTCCCATAGCCTCCTCTTGGGCTTACAATGCAAGGACCCTCGGATAGCCTCCTCTGGGGCTTCGTACAAGGACCCACGGGCTTCTTATAAGCATCCCCAATATCCAAATAAAATACCCTAGGAGATTAGACACTTATCATCTCTATGATAGGAGTATCTCATCTATATCATCACAAACAATCAATCAATCAATCAATCAACTTAGCTTTTTTTGCCACAAGGCTGGCTAATCAATTAAACCTTTTTGCCACCATACTGGCTGATTAATCAAAGTTTTTGTCACAAGGCTGACTTCATTGAAACTTTTGCCACAAGGCTGGCTGATTAATCAAAACTTTTTGTCACAAGGCTGACTTCATTGAAAGTTTTTGCCACAAGGCTGGCTAAAAAAACATCTTTATCATTCTAAGCACCATAAGTGGCATGGCCCAGGGCTTATAATGAAAAGATTTTCAAACAAAATCAAACAGATGTATGTGATGATATAGATTAGATACATCGAACATTGAGATGACATTTGTCTCTTTTCCTTTGCTTCCACTAGCATAAGTGGGAACTACGATTGCTCTGACTTTCTCAACATCCCTTTGAGAATACGTAGGCACAAGGTCGTATCCTTGGCGAGCAAAACTTCTCCCTCAAACCACTCAAACCTTAGCACCCGTAGACCCCGAGCTACAGATGCTCTGATTCCCTCTAAGGGATATGTATGCAGAGGATCGCGACGATCTTTGCGAGCATAATCAAACAAACACCCTAGGTCCCACCTATCTCACAAGAACCTCTCCATAACATAGAATGAAACAAACATAACAAAGAAGCCTATAGAGTACTATAGATACGTTGGGTGCTAATACCTTCCCTTCGTATAACCAACCCTCTTACCCAGAATCTCTCCCCCACTTTTAAGGTTATTGCAGCTTTTTTCCTTTTCCTACTTTGGAAACAATAAAAAGTTTGGTCGAAACAAAAGAAAAATCATTTTTTTTGAGCACTCGAGCCCAAAGAAGGCATCAGGTGTCTCATCCCGAAAAAAGATACGATTTTTCCCCGCGACAGACACAACATTCTATCTGTGGTGAATCCTAACAACAATCTTCCAAAGCTCTTTTCCATCGTTGATCTCTGCTATTCTCTCAACAGGCCTTGACATGATCATGCAAATTCACACTGCACTGAATTATAACCGCAGAAGTTAGAAAGCATGGAAAGAGAAGAATGAAAGTGACTGATAAATAGGCAAGCTATTTAAACAGGTCATTACTACGCATTGTGCAGTTTGGAACGTGGATAGGCACACAATGATGAACCATGCGTAACTGCAACAACATGAGAAGCTGGGAGGGTGAAACTCCCACAGCAATAACTGCCGCTGCCCACCATGCAGATGAATGATCAGAAAATCATGCTTAACCGCCGAAGCTGATGTGGAATTAATATAGAACAGATGCTGATGTGGATAGGCTAAGAATTGCTCAAATGGTAGACTCTTCTTATATGATAGATATGATTCTGAGTTATAATTATTTTGTAATTTCAACCGGTTTTTTAATTAGTAGCGGAAGGTTTGTCATTTGAGTTCTATTTAATTTTTCTTTTTTTATTTGATGAAATAAAAAATTTGTATTGAGTAATGAAATTAGTGGGACGTATTCTTTTTAAGTATTTTTTAATTAATTAATTTTTAATAAATAAATGAGTATTGATATTGATTAATTTATATTCTCTTATTTAATTTTTTATACTTAATAAACAAAATTTAGGGGCCTATTTTTTAGTCATTTTTAAAATTAATAATAATTATTTATGAATAAATGGGACCCGTTTTGGTGAATGAGGTTTTTTTAATAATTTATTATTATTATATTTATTATTTATTTATACTAATATTTACTTTTTATTTAATTAATAAGAGTGCTATTTAGATGGTTATTTTTAGGGGTGTTCTAAACCAAACCAACCCAATAGAAAACCGCAAACTAAACCAAACTAAACCGAAACCGCAAAAAACCGTATTTGGTTCGGATTAGTTTGGGTCATTTTTCAACAAAACTGCACGGTTCGGTTCGGTTGCAGTTTGTATTTTGTAATTCTAACCAAACCAAATCAAACCGCATTATGTTACAACCTAAATTTTACTTAACGTCGAACCTCTGAATCTGGAGGATTCGACCATATCTTATTGATCATGAGAAGCTGTGATCCAAGAGGCCTTGATCCTGATTCCTGCTACATTTGCATCTTCATTAACATTTTGCATTCATGCATGTGCATCCATGGTTACCAAGACTCTTACCACTCTTCCTCTCCATCAGACTAGTCAAGGCGATTCCTCCACACCGATATCTGACAAGAGCTCACAGACAAAGAATCATGGGGAATTACAAACAAGATCAAGCTACTATCAGAGAATCCCATGCCTACTTATGAGGGAACCTTCCACCAAAGGAGCCTAAAGACTTTATGTTTGTCAAAGAACATTTCATTTGCATCCAAATAAGGCCAAACTTGCCATTGTATAGATTTCTCAAGTATCTTCAACTGTATTACTTTTGTTGTTATCAAGTACTTCTCAATGTAAGAAACTCATTCTGTTCGAATAAATAAAAATAATGCAATATACATGTTTTTCTCAAATCATTTCATCTTTGTCATTATGTTCATTGATACTTCACTCATTTGTCTTAAGCAACTAAAAAGGAGAATAATGAATCAAAAACACATGAATCACTAATTGTATGCTTTTGGAACAAGATCCTGCTGACGATGTACAGGCATTGTTTCAATTCCCAAACACTGGAGTTATAAGGGAGTGAAATCCTCGTCAACCCCTTTGAGCCTAAGGAGTAGTAGTTTCTTTTCAAAAAATACAAAACCCTCAATCTTAACCAGGGGCAGGGTAGTCTTCAGTTAGTGCGACCGAGTGCTCAACTTTCAGGTATTCCATCAGAGGATCAATCATATCTCAGATCTCACAACAAAAAAAGAAGAGCACAATCCACAATGGATGTCTCCCATTCACTAAGAAGAAGGCAGTCACAACCTTTTCATCAAGTCAATCACCAAAGTCATACAACTTGTTCCCGAACGAGACAAAAAAAGAAGAATGAAAAGAAAGTTATGAATCATGATAAGAAAAAAAGAAACAATAGCCCGCTAAGTCAAAAGAAAAAAGAAAAGCTTTGAAGCAATTGACTTAGGCAAAAATTATGG
Organism: Vicia villosa; assembly: GCF_029867415.1. Taxonomy (NCBI): domain Eukaryota; kingdom Viridiplantae; phylum Streptophyta; class Magnoliopsida; order Fabales; family Fabaceae; genus Vicia; species Vicia villosa. Next base: position 393,000 of record NW_026705861.1, on the reverse strand, counting down.
CATATCCCGCTGGACAACGAAAACCAAAATCAAAAGAAACTTTCTGTCCAGGCAAAAGTTAGGGAAAGCAAAAGAAAATAACAAGAACAAAAATCCTCCAAGGGACAAGTTGTCATAATCATCGACGAAAGCACCGAAGGGTGACTGCCACCTCCATCAAAGCCATAAAAGATCCTCATCCATCACAATCCTTCCTGAAAGGCGAATACTCGTGTCGAACTAACTGAACGTAGGACTGGAGAACATCACGAAGAGGGGTGGGTTAAGTAGAATTTGAGCCTTTATCCTTTGTTTCTCAAACCGTGAACCCGACCACGTTACAACCCTCAAAAGTCCTAATTGAAGTAGGGTTCGTTCCGAAAGCATACAAACTGTAAAATCATGTCAAACTGACTCCTAATGTCGCTGTGTCACTTGTGTTAGTATCAATACAACATTTTGACAAATAAAACTTTTCTTTTGAGATTAACATGTGCATTGCATTCTCATTATCTCTTTCAAAACAGAATTGTCTCTAATATGAAATTAAGTACTTGATACCAAGGAAAGTTCAACATTGAAATTCCATCGAGCAATCTTACAAAGGCAAAGGTTGATCATCCACTAAGCAAATATCTGAAACATTCATTAGGTGGAAGAGTTCCTTTCAATCTGGGGCATCCATTCCATGATCTACACTGGGGCAGACCATCACAAATCTCCATGATTCAAGCATTATCAAAGTTCTATCTCAAGAGATCATACACGCTGGGGCAAGCTAGTAAAAATTCATCTCTTCGTCTTCAATCAAGTTTCAGATATCAAGACAAGTGTCGAGGATTCAAGCTAAACACCTCACCTTCACAAGGGCTATCCTTCAAGCTATGACATTTCTACAAAGGCACTCTCCATCCATCCCTGGTACCTTGGAAACAAATCATTCCATTCATAGTCGTGCATGCATCATGCATATCATTGCATTCTCATTGACATTTCTCCCACAATAATCCAATCATCAATAAATCAGGGGCATCCACTCTACCTTGATTCTCAAACAGAGTGTCAAAACTCCACCTAATATATCCCCCACACAAAGCAGAAACCCTGATCAATCAGTACACTGCATATAGAAATCATTGCATCGCATCTTCAGAAGTGCATAAAATAAATCAAACATTTGCATGTGAAGCATAAGCCAAGTTACTCATTAGATGAGGTCCCTACAAAGTATTCAAATTGATATCCCACTGGATCACTCAGAGTTACCATTGTGGCGTCATCTCCCATAGTCAATCATGTTCATCTTTCTTCAATCCAGAGTTGATGTTTTTGCTCAACCCAGAGTTGATTTTCCTTTCATCTTTTAACCCCGAGTTAATTATCTCTTCTTATTTCCCACTCAACCCAGAGTTGACGGTTATCTTTTATCTTTTCCCTCTCAACCCAGAGTTGACGGTTATCCATTGTTCAATCCAGAATTGATTTCTCTCTTCCCACTCAACCCAGAGTTGACGGTTATCTTTTCTCTTTTCCCACTCAACCCAGAGTTGACGTTTATTCCCATTTGACTTTCTTTTCCCACTCAACCCAGAGTTGACGGTTATCTTTCCTCCTTCCCCACTCAACCCAGAGTTGACGGCCATCTTGTTTCTTTTCCCACTCAACCCAGAGTTGACGGTTATCTTTTACTCAATCCAGAATTGATTCCTTTTCCCACTCAACCCCGAGTTGACGGTTATCCTTTTTCCCACTCGACCCAGAGTTGACGGTTATCCTTTATTCAATCCAGAATTGATTTCTTCTTTTCCCACTCAACCCAGAGTTGACGATTATCTTTTCTCTTTTCCCACTCAACCCAGAGTTGACGGTTATCCTTTGTCTTTTCCCATTCAACCCAGAGTTGACGGTTATCTTTTTCTCAACCCAGAGTTGACGGTTATCTTTTACTCAATCCAGAATTGATTCCTTTTCCCACTCAACCCAGAGTTGACGGTTATCCTTTATCCTTTTTCCCACTCAACCTAAAGTTGACGGTTATCCTTTATCCTTTTTCCCACTTAACCCAGAGTTGACGGATATCTTTTATTCAATCCAGAATTGATTTCTCTTTCCCTCTCACCCAGAGTTGACGGATATTTCTTATTGTTTCCCTTTCCCTCTCAACCCAGAGTTGATGGTTATCTTTTTATCCTTTTCCCACTCAACCCAGAGTTGACGGTCACCTTTTATCCTTTCCCACTCAGCCCAGAGTTGACGGTTATCCTTTGTCCTTTCCCACTCAACCCAGAGTTGACGGTTATTCCTAATTGTTCATCTTTCCTCTTTCAACCCAGAGTTGAATTACCTTCTCTCAACCCAGAGTTGATGTCTATCTCTTGTTTTCAACCCAGAGTTGATGTTCTTGCTTTCGTTCTCAATCCAGAATTGATATTTACCTCTTATTCAACCCAGAGTTGACTTCCCTCCATTCTTCAACCCAGAGTTGACCCACTTTCCTTTTTCAAACCCAGAGTTGAATTCCCTTTATTCTTCAACCCAGAGTTGATCTACTTTCCTTTTCAACCCAGAGTTGACGTGTATTTCATTTCTAACCCAGAGTTAATTTGTTCAAACCAGAGTTGATATGATCTTCCTCAGTGGATTTGACACCACTCTTTTCTCCCATGGATCCTATCTCATCAGGCAAATTTTTCAGGTTCACTTGGTATTTAATCTTCTTCTACCTCGAATGCTCGAAAGGCTAGTGCCAATCTCACCTTCAGGTTTAAGATGATTAAATAGGGGCAGCTGTTGCACCCCAAAATTTGCCCATCTTAATTTATTTATAACCGGCTTATGTTTTCTCATTCATCTGCATACTTTCATAGGTCATGTACATAACCTTGCACCCATTCAGGAAATAATTTGAGACAGGGGATCAAAGGTCTTATGGTGAATTCATTGTCTTTTGCAAGTTTGCTTCAATTAAAATTCTCCTGGAACATGGATTAGGGTTTATTTCCCTATTCCGTGTGATGATGAAGAGGTCAAAGGAATATTGGAATAAAGTTTATTTATTCGTCTATTTGTCATGAAAAAGAAGGGGGTTTGGCACTTAATTAGATGGCTTTCATGGATCATTAATTAAACAACCAAATGAAGTTCGTGGCTTAGAGTTTATTTCTCTAAATAATTAGTGAACATTCTGAATTTATGCTAATCCAAAGAAAATAGCCCAGCATACACTACAGCTATCAAACCACTTCCATAACTTCATTCTATTTTTATAAATCGCCATGCAAATTTCAAATAAATTACATCCGCATCAGGGGTTCCATTACATATTGGGGCGATTACACAGAATAGAAATGAAGAAAAGATTGTGTCAAAGCTATTCTAAGTGATACATCTTAACCATGAGTGTGTTCCTTCAAGCTTTCATCCATCATCTACTGCACATGGCATACCAAAAACCTGCTGCAATTTACCATAATGCTACCCTGCATCAAGACAAAAAAAAACCGTAGCATAATCAGTAGCAGCCAAAAAAACTGTTGCAGAACCCACACATACACAAATAAACCAATACAAATAGCCTTGCACAAAGTCACATTCACACCTACACATCATATAAAAGCACAATTAACATTTATTCACTCACGGACAGTTACCAACAAAGCTTGACCCTTAACCACCCTGCAACTAACTTAACAAACTTTCTAATAGTTTTCAGCAACTCATAACCAATCCCTAACAGAATTTAACTTCTAACAGCTAACAGAATGTTAACTACCAAACTCTAACAACTCCTAACCATTTTCTAACAACCTAGATAAATCTCCTAACTGCCATAACAACCTATAACAGAAGGAACCAACAGCAATAACAGAAAATTCAGAATAACAGAAAACCAACCTTTAACTACATTGAATCTGGACCTTCAATCTTCAACCAACTTTTTGATCCATTGGCTCAAGCTTCTCCCTTTTGTAACTAACTTCAAGCTCTAACTGAATTCAAACTCTCACCTATATATCTCAGCTTCCCTCCATAATTCAAGGCTCTCAACCATTTTCACCATAGCTCTCCACCATAATCTCTCTCCTCCATCTTTCACCTTCACCATTTCTCAGCCTCTATAATCATTCATCATCTTCTCTCTGCTTGATACTCAGCACCTCACTTTCTTCACCATCTTCAATCTCTCTCCACCACAATTCATCATCACCAAAACCTCTCAACCGTTTCTCTGCCTCAATCATCATCTTCACCCAACTCCGCACCTCAATCACGAATCTGCAAAACACGTATTCATCCAAGCTTCAATCTTTGACATGCTCCAGATGCATCGTCATCTTCATCAAACAATAACAACACGCAGCAAGTACATAACAAAAGATTCAACACGCAGAAATCACACAGAAATAGAAGATTAAGGAGAAGAAGAATCAATAACAAGAAAGAGCTCAGAGCGCACATACCAGAGGGATTCGTCGTCGCCATCTTCGCATCGGTTTCAAATCAAGGTCCACCGCGTTTATTTCGCCAATCGCTCATCAGAATCTCCTCTTCGGCGTTCTCAATCTTCAATCTAGGTAAGTCTGATTCCCTCTCTTATCCGGTGCACGCTTGTATTTGTCTGATTGAGAGTTGATTTAAAGCGAGAGACGAGAGAGATGATGGGGAAGGCCATTTGCATGGCGACCGAAGCAAGACGACGACGCTCAATGGAGGTCGGAGAAGACGAGTTCGCCGCCGTCGTCGTGTTTGAGCGAAAGAGAGGGAGAGTGAGTTGAACGAATCTGAAAGGCCACAAAAAGAACCCTAATTTTATCCCTTTCTTCTTTTAATTTTAATTAATGGTTTAATTGTGTTAATTAGGATTTATTGCATTTAATCGAGATTATTCAGTTATCATTAAGTGTCAATAATTAAATCAAAATCTGGATAAAACTTGAATCTAGATCAAATCCCTTTGGGCCGAGTTGCTATACACACTTTCTCTTGGCCCACACACATTCTTTTTCTTTTTTGGTGATTGAACAAAATCTGTAACAAAAACATCTCCTGGGCCAATCATTTGGGCCCTGCGCCCCATTTATTCTTCACACCTTTAATTCCAATTCATACCCCCTGGCTCTATATTTTAACTAGTGAAATTTAGTTTTTTTACTTAGTCTTTTTCCATTATTTTTAGGCAATAAAATATTAATTTTTCTCCTATGTTTTTAGACATTAGTACTAATTTTTGACATAGACAATAATCAAAAAAATATTAGTTTTTAGGCTATTTGTTTTTAGTCTTTTTACTTGACTTGTAATTCAATTTCTCTCATAAAATTAACATAAAAATAATAGTACTTTTAATTCACTTTTGTGCTATATTTTGACTTGTTCTATTTCATGCTCTTGTACTATTTTCATGTATCCTACTTGTTAACTTCTAATTGTGATCTTTATTTTCGTATTCTTTTATTCCTAACCTTAGGTAGAAACCATGATAACATTAGGTAGAAATTCCCTTCATACTTAGGCTAGTTTCTTTTCCTTTTCAACTTTAAAACACTTAACAAATGCTTGATTTTAATTCCCTTAAAAGATACAAAGACAACACTTAATAAAACATTAATAAAAAAGTGAAAATCATTAAAAAGGGAATGGAAGCTTGAATCTCCCTTGCTTTAGGGAATCATTCGAGTGCTTGGATCCCCCTTGCTTTAGGGAACCATTCGAGCGTAAGTTCCCAATTTCTAAAAAACACAAACCAAAGAGCAACTCGAGTCTCCCTTGCTTTAGGGTGCCACTTGAACGCTCAGACTCTTTTCTCTATCTCGCCTCCGAGGCATTCTTTAATCGGACACGTTATTTCCGCTCCATTCCCAGCTTAAGACTCCAGAGGTCGAGCAGCAGAGTGCGAATGTAACTTCGTCCACTAAAAAACACAAAAACAAACAAAAACTAAAGAGTCGAACTACGGCGCTCTGATTCCTGAAAAGGATATGTAGGCATTAGGTCGCGGGGCCTAAGCGAGCACAACTATTTATAACCCTTATTTTCCCCGTGTTTCTTTTCTTTCATTTGCATGCATTCCCTTAGTAATTAAGCTTTAGATTTATACACCCTTTATATAGCAACAAACATAGGTGGATACCATCGAGTACGATGGGCGTAAGGGGTGCTAGTACCTTCCCCTTGCGTAACCGACTCCCGTACCCTATCTCTGGTCGAAAGACCTTTTCTTATCCTTATTCTAGGTTTTCTGATATTCCTTTCCCTTATGGGATAAATATATTGGTGGCGACTCTGTTGTTCATTTCGCGAGCTTGCGACAGTAGACTCTTCTTATATGATAGATATGATTCTGAGTTATAATTATTTTGTAATTTCAGCCGGTTTTTTAATTAGTAGCGGAAGGTTTGTCATTTGAGTTCTATTTAATTTTTCTTTTTTTATTTGATGAAATAAAAAATTTGTATTGAGTAATGAAATTAGTGGGACGTATTCTTTTTAAGTATTTTTTAATTAATTAATTTTTAATAAATAAATGAGTATTGATATTGATTAATTTATATTCTCTTATTTAATTTTTTATACTTAATAAACAAAATTTAGGGGCCTATTTTTTAGTCATTTTTAAAATTAATAATAATTATTTATGAATAAATGGGACCCGTTTTGGTGAATGAGGTTTTTTTAATAATTTATTATTATTATATTTATTATTTATTTATACTAATATTTACTTTTTATTTAATTAATAAGAGTGCTATTTAGATGGTTATTTTTAGGGGTGTTCTAAACCAAACCAACCCAATAGAAAACCGCAAACTAAACCAAACTAAACCGAAACCGTAAAAAACCGTATTTGGTTCGGATTAGTTTGGGTCATTTTTCAACAAAACTGCACGGTTCGGTTCGGTTGCAGTTTGTATTTTGTAATTCTAACCAAACCAAATCAAACCGCATTATGTTACAACCTAAATTTTACTTAACTCACATTCAACCCAAACTTAAACCTATTATACATTAGCCTTATAATTACGAACAATTTTCTGATCCTTACACATATAATTTTAGTCACGATCTTCTCAAATTTCTAATAACATTATCGCACATTCTTTGCCACATACATCTTCCCTCTTCTACTATAATCTCTACTCTCTTATATTCTTTCTTTTTCACCTTCTCATTTTTATGGAAATGTTCTGTATTTCAGTTTCGTTTTTATCGCACATCTTCTTCTCTAATCTCTCAACACTTTTTTTTTCTTTTTCACCTTCAGTAATCTTTCGTCTCTTCTATTTTTTGTTTCATTATAATAATTTTTATATTATTTTATGCTATTATATTATGTTTAATATTTCACTTTTGTCTAATTTAATTTTTACATATTAAATGGAAAATTGTTGTCAAAATATGACGAGTTTTGTTGTTATTTGATAGTGTATGAATGTCTAAATACAAAATTATGTTGTAATCTATATGTGTATGTATGGCTCAATAAAATATTTGTAAAAAACCGAACCAACCGAACCGAACCGAACCGCATTAGTTTGGTTTGGTTCGGAATTTTTTTAAAAGCCAACCGAACCAAACCAAACCGCACTATTTTTTCTCTTGCGGTTCGGATGATTTTTTTCGTCAAAATCACCCAAACCGCACCGCGAACACCCCTCGTTATTTTTTAGGAGAAATTATAGAATTATATATTACTAGTTTACTTTTCAATAAAAAAAAGTGTACATACTAATTAAGTAAATAATTTTAAAAATCAACCTAGTACATTCCATTCACAATCAGAAGTACAAACAGGCGTGCGTACACCAACATATCCGACAATTCCTTTTGAGTTCTTCCGCCATCACCAACGTTGTACCAAACAAAAACAAAAAAACAACACAACCCACCAAACCCTTTTGATTCCAATGTCTCCAAAACAACCTCTAATAATCAGAGACAAAACCCAGATGCGAAACTGGTCAAGGTCAATGCGATCCCAATCCAAACTCATTGCTTTCGTTCCCACCATGGGTTACCTTCACCAAGGCCATCTTTCTCTCATCACAGAAGCTCACAAACACGCCAATGTTGTAGCAGTATCCATCTACGTCAACCCGGGTCAGTTTTCACCTAATGAAGATCTTTCCACTTACCCTTCTGATTTTGAAGGTGATGTTCAGAAGCTTTTGTCTGTTCCTGGTGGGGTTGATGTTGTTTTTAATCCGAAGAATTTGTATGATTATGGGGAGAGTGAGGGTGGTGAGGGGGGTGGTGGTGGTGGTGATGGGGTGGTGTCTTGTGTTGAGAAGAGTGGTTTGGGACATGAGAGTTGGGTTAGAGTTGAGAAACTGGAGAAGGGTCTTTGTGGGAAGAGTAGGCCTGTTTTCTTTAGAGGGGTTGCTACTATTGTTGCTAAGTTGTTTAATATTGTGGAGCCTGATGTTGCTGTGTTTGGGAAGAAAGATTATCAGCAGTGGAGAGTTATTCAGAGAATGGTAATTGTTTCACACTTTTTCCTTTCTTTAGTTTTTTCCTATCATAACAAGTGCTCTCTGCCTCTCTCAAATTACTGAGAAATATTTAGGATGCATTGAGAAGAGCTTATTTCCTGCTTATTTGGGTTTTTTTGTCTGTGTTGAATACCACTAGTACTATTCATTAATAAGTGGACAGACTCTCGAGCCTCGCGAGTGTAGTGAAACCCTTGTGGCACGGCCCTACCTGTAACCCTATGTGTTGAATAATAGAAAACTACAAAGCTATTATATTATCGGAGGAGACATAGGCATAATTGGCCGAATTCTGTGATCAATAGTTGTTTTCTTGAGTGGACTGTGTAAGTGTCTGTGAATGCTTAAGAAAAGAAACTTATCAGATGCTTATTTACCTGTTTTCAACTTATTTCAATATGCTTTTTAAGATATGTCATTCTGTGTTATTCAATATGTTTTCAAATTATATATAAAACAATTTAGCCATCAAATTGAGTACATAAGTTATGTCATTGTGTCTTATTCTCATTCTTCGAACTTCAGCTGGTTATAGTTATACCCTTAAGCACCAAGCTTCTGAAAGTGAGGTCGGTGATTGTTAGATAGTGAAAGTTTATGCTGTAAATTTCCTTAACCCAATGTTGGTAAATAGCCGCTATAACAGTGCTATGCTGCTATAGCATAGCAGAATTTGAACATACCAATATTATCTCCGTTTCTTCTGTTTCTGTTATCACTGAAAAACAACATGTCCATCATGCACTGTACCTTAAGCTTCTCTGATGGGATGGAAAATGAAAACGGGCCTAAGAATGAAACAAATAATAGACCGGCGGGAGATAAATTGGAAGAGGGAGAGAGGATTCAAGAACTAGGAAATTAGAGGGAAAATGGTGAATATAAGGGTAACTTGTAACAGAAGGTTTTCCTTAAATGCTATACCTATTATTGTTGTAGGATGTTGGTTTTAATAGAGTGACTGATTCTTTTTCGCAGGTTCGCGATCTTGATTTTGCTATAAAAGTGATAGGTTGTGAAATAACAAGGGAAACCGATGGTCTAGCAATGAGTTCGCGCAATGTACATCTCTCATCTGAAGAGAGGGAAAAGGTTTATTTTCAGCTTTACTTCCATTGTTTGTATTATTTGCCTTCTTTCTACAACTAGGTAACATTTTTAAATCCTTTTGCAGGCACTATCTATAAACAAATCATTATCAAGAGCCAAGTCAGCCGCCGAAGATGGTCAGGTGCAATGTGAGAAATTGAGGAACTTAGTCAACCAATGTATTACTGACGCTGGGGGAAGACTCGACTATGCTGAGGTCAGATGTTAATATTTTTTAAATTATTTCTGGGGTACAATCAAGTAGGGAAAAGAAAGGTTACGAATAAATAATGGTATATTTCAATGCTACCTGCTAACCGATACATTTTCGTGCAGATTGTTGATCAACAGAGTTTAGAGAAAGTGGAGTTGATCAAAAGTCCTGTTGTGTTCTGTGTTGCTGCATTTTTTGGGAAGGTCAGGCTTATAGACAACATGGAAATCAACTTATAATTAATCTAACCTTCTTTGTCACATAGCTATTGGTTAGTAGTTCTAACAGTTCATAGGGTACAAAACATAAGGGATATTTTTCGAAAAATCTATGCATGAGATGCATTTATCCGCCACAAGAAATTCTAGGAGAGCTGCTATACAGAATTCAAATAAATGCTAAATAACAACTTCATGAAAGTGGAGGAGTGGATTGAAGTTTTGTGACTGCAAAACATGGATTGAATAATTTGTACTACTCTTTGTTTCCTAGTTGTATGTTCAAATCAATTTTTTAGTCGTCTTCACTGTAATAATGATTATAAGCACTTTTTTTTTACCCCTTGATACCTATCTCAAAATTGACTTCGAGGATAAACAATAATATCTAGGTTGGTATCAACTCTCAACTCTAATTAAAAGTAAACACTTCAATCTCAATAGATATCTCCCACTAACATTTTTCAATCAAGGATTCTTCGAGTCATCATTTGGACAAAACCTATAATCAAGCTAAACAGATATTTTTTACTAATATTTTTCAATCAAGCATTCTTCATGATATTAAAATGCATGGATGTTTATATTCAACTTCTTATTTGAGTGCTTTTTTAGTGGCAAACTCACATTCTAGCGATCTTAATACTTTTTGTGCTTGTAGATACAAAATTGTTTGCTTTTAAACTTGACAAGCTAAATGGGGGCAATACAATATACTCCATCTACCCGCTAATTATAAAACTCTTCAAAAAAATTGTTTGTATTTTAATATTAGACACTACAAATTTCTGAGTACATTTACTTTTAAAATATATTTTTATCAAGACAAAAATTAATATCAAATTACCTTAAAAGATGAAAATTTAATCACTCGTAATAGTTATGTACAAAACATATCGTACTAAAAGAATATACACGGTATGAAATCTTACCAATTGCGAAATAGAGCATCAGTATTATGTAAATTGTCCCCTTATTTTTTCTATTCTTATCTAGTTTTTATACCCAGGCCTTCCATTCACAATTATGCCGGATAAGGCATGTCTCTTTATTTGAGTGTAACGGCCATAACAACCATTAACAATAAAGTCCTTTTGTATGAGCATTTGTAAATCTCCTTAAGACCATTACTTATGAGTTATGACTAAGTCACCAATGCTAGACTCGCACATTTGTAAATCTCCTTAAGACCATTACTTATGAGCTATGACTAAATCACCAATGCTAGACTTGTATCCCACTCTTAATTTACGTCAACCACAAGGCCAGACCAAACAAGATGACCATCTTCTTCATGATGGCAAGCCGTTGTGATTCTTGCTTGAGCTTGCCCTTTCCCTCCTAAAACTCTTCACGTCAACCACAAGGCCAGACCAAACAAGATGACCATCTTCTTCATGATGGCAAGCCGTTGTGATTCTTGCTTGAGCTTGCCCTTTCCCTCCTAAAACTCTTCGGGCTCAATGTATGATGGGCAAAGGTTGGTTGATGCCAAGTAGGTGTAAGTCCATAAATGATGGGCAAAGGTTGGTTGATGCCAAGTAGGTGTAGGTCAATATATGATGGGCAAAGGTTACTTGATGCGAAGTAGGTGTAGGATTAATATAAACATATCAGTGCACAGTCCTCTAAGCAGAGGCGAGCAAAGTGCTTTGACTTGGAATGAATCCGACTGACAAAATTTGGAATAGGCATACTAGTCTCTTAAAAGAATGTTGGAGCGAAGTGCTTTGACTTGGATGGTACCGAATATCAGAATAGGCATTCCAGTACACATATACATTAACATGACCCCTATTTCTAGACGCAGAGATAACTAAAATAAAATGGACACCAATCATCAATACTTAAAATTTAATTAATCCTTATCAGTCAGTGTTTAAATTTAAAAAAGAAAATCTAATTAGTTTCCATTCAAATGTTAGAACCGTGCCAGTTCAACTTTTTCAACAAAAGTTAAAAGTTAAAACCCAAACTGTCCGCTTTAAGAATATCACGAATCAAAATGCAGCGCTTGCCCAAGATGGACAGTGTAAAAACACACATAACAAAGAATATGGAACTTAACTAAGAAATGGCTGGTTTCTAATAGACGTGTAAAGAAAAATAGGCAACATCAAACTAATTAAGAAATGGCTGGTTTCTAATAGAGAAAACATCATAATCCTCGCACAAAATGCTGAAACAAACTCCCACCTAAACTATATGAGAAGAACAGATTAGCACTATACTATGGGAGACAAAATGGTGAAGTGAAGGCTAATAAAGCATTGCACACTATACAAGCAATGTCATATAATACTGATGACTATAATAGATGTAAGAAGAATGTAAATCCCAAAAGCCAAAAGCACTGCGTGGATAGTAGAGGCAATGATAATCAGCTAGCAAAAATCTTATCATCGAGTGAGGAGATAGCTTGACACAGTTGAAGCCACAATGGAAAGACTACTCATTTAGAACAGTTGAAGCCACCACAGACTGAAAGAACAATAATGAGAATTATGGCAATTATGATACCAAGAACTATTAGCTTTATCTTCATATTTTGGAACCACATCTTTCTCCTTATCTTGGTTCCCTGTTGCCTGAAATCTTGCGCCTGCAAATTCACATGTGAAGTGTGAGTTGCAGAAAAAATAACAAACAATTTTGTTTCTATTACAACAGATCACTGCAAGCACAACGTGAACCAAATTCATTGTTTGGAGGTGAAAAAACAAAGAAAAACAATACCATGTCCGAAACATACTATAGCTTTTACACAATCTTACAAAATTTAATGAAACTTTGAAACTGTAACTATTAGATGTAGACAGGCTTGCCTTACTAATGATTTGTATTTACAAACATATGCATGTCAAAGGGCACTCCAGCAAATTTGTTTTACCAATGTTACTAGTACTCAACTAATCAATATTGTGTACCACATATCAGATTTACCTTAATGCCTTGTTGTGATAAGGTAAAACTAAAAAGTGGCATCGAATACCTATTACAGTATTTCATGTAGCTAAGACACTCATCATTAGATATAATGTTTGCTTATGAAAATCTTGTTGCCTATTTACTATACATGTATAGATTTGGGTCTTCATAGCATCTGTCCAAAATCATCTATTATGATTGAAGATTACTTATCATATAGATTGAATATCAGCAATTTAGTATACAAATCTCAGATTGTAGATGCCTGTTACTTCAATACTTTTTGACAGCTAAAAACATTAAAACTCAGCACTGAGTTTTAAGGAAGGTGGCAGGGGCAATTTTGGACCATATATAGCAATATATTACCTTGCACTTTTATAAGATTGCTACTTAATAGTTTATTAATATACAAAATGAAACTATAGTAACCAACAGACCTGAGAGCGAAGGTTCTCTGTCTTGTCAACTAAAAGCTCAATTTTCTCTCCACGGTCCAGAACCTGCCAAAATGGATAAATGTTAAAAAATTCCATATGTCAAACTCAACAGATTAAACTGCTTTAAATATGACCACTTGATAAAAAATAATGGAAACAACAATAACTATAATCATGAGAAAGTTAAGCTTCTGAAAACATTTTCATCCCACCCACAGCAAAAAGACAAAATGTATTTGCATATATGCCTGAAAACAGAGGAGGAAAAATGATAAGGATTTAAGTGTTTGACCTTCTCAATATTTTCCATCATAACTCCTTTAACTTCTGAAACCTGAGCTTTCACTTTAGAAAGCTTGTTAATCTCCTCTGGGTGATCAACACAGTACTGCATCTGTTCCTTTAACTTAGGCCTACACCATGAGCAACAAATATTTCACAATAAATGGATGTCATTATAATAAATTAGCATTGACAAATTGCAGGATTTGAATATACCCAAACTCTCTATTCAGACTCTTCGCAGCCGCATTTTCAGCTTTTCCAACATATTTCTTGGTAAATTCCTCCTTGATGCGTTCAAGGAAAGCAATTGGAGTCTGCCGTCCAGCAGACTCAACAGCAACAACACAGTAAGCTACAACATTCAACCGACTTAAAGTCAGTTCCAAACTCGTAATTATTTAAATTTCAATAGAAAACGGAAAGCAAAACATCACCAAAAGAAAACAAAACTAAAAAACAATCAAGTTTTTAACAATAAAACCAGATTTAATTTTTTAATTTATCATTTACATTCGGTATTGTAAAATCTCTGAACAACCAAATCGTTTCCGTAAAATCTCTGAACAACCAAATAGTTTCTTTCTCCCTCAGCTTTCATTCTATATAGCTATAAAAAGAAACTTTCCGTTGATCTTTCATCTATCAACAAAATTTTAAATGTTCCCCTTTAAGTTAACAAGTAATAGAACAACAACACCAAGGTTTTTAAAAACAATATGTTATTGCAAAAACGGCCGCGGCAAAACAGTATTCCACTATTAGTCACCGTTTTTATGATAATTGTGGTTAATTTACACAACAACCACTGCAATCAGTTTCGCAACAAATGTTCCAACCGAAATCGCGAAAACTTTTACGCGACCGCGACAGTTATTAGAAACTCTGAGCTACACCAAATACAACTTATGTAGCACGAATCTTCGAATTGAAGACGTATACGAAGCTCAACAATGACATGTAGATATATTCAATCACTTTGGCTTCTTCTATTTTAAATTAATATCAGTGCTGTGTCCAAACGAGATACGCATATTAGATCAACAATGTAATCGACTCAAATCTCAGCACACAGATTTATCGTTTCCTATTACACCTTTTTTTTTGTTATATTCAGACAACAAAACCATTAGAAGATTTCAACAATGAGAATCAAATACAATCGATCAGAATTAACATAACAAAATCAAATCAAGCAACGCAATCGGAACGCAAAACTCCATTTCCGTTAACCTTTTTCTCAACATTCTACTGTTCGCAGATCAAAGAGTAAAGACTAACCTATATTCAAATCGTAAAATAGAAACATCAAAATCATAAAACGAATACAGATCAACGAAACAAAGAGTTAAAAGAGTTACTGAGTCCACTATCCACGAGGTAGTTAAACGTATGTCCATCGCAGTTGTAAGTGAACTTGTTGTTAGACGAAGGAAGTTTCTGGAGACATTGCGCCGCAACGCCGGTGAAGTTACCGGTGAACTCGGTGTATTCCGCGATGATAACGGTGCCGCGAGCGACGAAGCTGTAGATCAACGATTGTTGTCCCATCGTCGGAACTACAATCGCAGATTAAGAAAATATCACGAGATCGGTTCAGAGAAGATGAAGAAAATGGCAATGTCGGTTGTAGAGAGAGAAAGAGTGAAGGATGATACGGTTTTAGAGAGATAAAGTGTGGAGAGAAATGAATGAGGGAGGGTTCTTTCGTTTTTCTGTTTGTAGTAACAGAAAGCGTTTGGGAAAAGAGAAAGAGGAAATAAATGAAATGAAGTGTGTGTGTGTGTGTGAATGTGTTTTGTGCTGGCTTAGATGCGAAGCAAGCGTGAAATGGAAGAAAAGGTGAATGTGAATGGGATTAAACTTAAAGTGCCATTGTGTTTATTGGTTATTTACGTAAATGACACGCTGTACGCTGTATTCGATTCGTGCAATTCAAATTCAAATTGTTTTTTTATTGGTGAAATTTCATTGAAAGTTTTCATTTATTGGTTGTGTCTAGTTGTTTCCTACCTCCTTTACACACTAAAAATGATTTTACACTGTTTCCTACCTCCTTTACACACTAAAAATGATTTTACACTTCACCCAATTAAATGTTAGATAAACAAATTTATACCCGTGAATTTTAGTTGAATAGCATATTTTAAAACAAAAGAGTGATATATTATCAAATAATGTACGTCTTAGCTTAATTACATTGATCTTTCTGGCCTTGTGTTTGAAAGATTGTAAATTAGAATGACTTTTTGCATGGATCTAAAAGAGGTCCTATCGTCTACTTAGCCCAAAAATAATACGTAGTACAAAAAAAGATTGGACACAAAAAGGCGACATATCACGCAGCGAATAATACGTAGTACAAAAAAAGATTGGACACAAAAAGGCGACATATCACGCAGCGAATATATGATGTTGTTTGGTTTTTCCAATACGCATTAGATGTGGATCACCCTAGTCACATAAGGATGTATCAAGACACGTATAAGAGAAAATAACTATAATGTCTACTAGTCTAGGAAAGTAATAACATCCCATATTAAGGGAGGATTGATTCGTCTTATCCCCGTTGTCTCGCTGAGGGAATAGGTCTTGTAACTGGTTTCTTATCAATAGCATGGCCTAGGGTTCATGTATATAAATACTCCAATCACACAGTTGGGGCTATTCATTATTGTACTTACCATAAATACAATTGGTGCTCATTGTTGAGCTTGGTAAAACTGATTAGGGCCATATTTTCATATGAAACATTGGTTGCCTTTATCATCCTTCCACAATGGTAAGACAAGACAACGCAAGCAACAATGATAGCGAGGCCATATCAGAGATAATGGTCGTTATGGAATAATTGTCTCGCATCAACGACAATCCATTAGAGGGAGACATAAACCTTTATCCCTAACTCCTCTCTAACGCAATCAGGGATACTCCAATACCAAAAAATTCAAGCCTTCATCTCTGATAGCCCTTAACAAAAAAGCGATCTGCAAGAGCACATTGCTGCCATCAACACTCAGTTGGCAATAATAGGCATCACCGACTCCTTGAAATGCAAACTCCTATCTAGAACGTTCAAGGAGACGACACTATGGTGGTAAATGAACCTCATTGTATTTTTGATGACTAGCTATCAATACCTTTCGAGAAAGCTAATCCATCAGCTTTTGGCAAGCAATCATTGAAAGGTCTCGACCACTAGCTTGGTCAATATGCATTAGGGTCACTCTGGCTCCTTGAGACAGTATCTTGTCGGGTTCAATGAGACGTCCATGAAGGTGGATAATCAAAAAATGTTTGTGGGAGCGTTTCAAAATGGCTTGAAAGTTAGGTCGCATCAATGAATCTCTCTCCCAAAAGCCTGCTACTTTCCATGGCTGAGATAATGGCACGAGTTGAGTACTACATAAAAAGAGAAAAAAATAATGCAAAGAAGAAGGCAAGAGACACAAAGGAGTGAACCAAGTTATGTTCTTTGAGATGATGAATTTTGGCAGGCCAAACCTGTAAATAATTTGTTTCACTAAAGTCACATTACCCTCTTTATTCTAATATTTGACACGAACTCGATTTTTATCCACTTGGTGAAATAGTCCACACCCACAAGTAAGAACTTTAGTTGTCTTAAGGCCAACAAGAATAATCCTAGAATGTCAACTCCTCACTAATAGAATGGCCACATAAAGGTCATTGAATGAGGGACCTCACTTGGGACGTGACATATGTTTGAGCATCATTGGCTCTTGTCGCCCTTGTTGAAATGGTCGTCATTGTCCCTTTGCAAGGTTGCAAATAATACCTAGCTCTCAATAATTTATTGACCAACGCTCTTCCTCATATAAGACTTACTGATATGCCTTTATGGACCCCTACTAGTACCAATGTCGTCTCATTATCGTCAAGATACCTCAACATTGGCATTGATATTTCTATATTGTATAATTTTCAGACAATCATAGTGAAGGTTCAAAGAAACACAAGAAATGGGGGGTTTGAATTGAGTTTCAAGATTGAAACTTTTTCTTACTAAGAACACAAACAACAAATCTTCTAACAAAAATAAACACACAAGTATTTTTATCCTAGTTCGCTATTAACTAAGCTACCTCCAGTCCACCCGCCTGAGTATTTTTTTCTTCTCTAATAAGGTCTTAATCCACTAGTAAAAAACTTTGATTACAACTTAAAGACTACCCGTCAATGACTTTTCAAGGATTCTGACTATACCCTAGTCCCTCAAGGAATATAATCTAAAGGTTAATACAAGATGTTTGTGTTTACAAGTTGCTTCTTAAAAAGCTGATACACAAGTTTAATACAGATGAGATTTTATAACTAAGAATGAAAGAGATAGAGCTTTGAGAAAAATGGTGTTCTTCTTTATGTATATTTCACTGTTTTTCATTTAAAAAATATTTAATTTCTAAAGTTTCTTGTCCTCTTTATATAGATGGTGAAATTGATTCTGTTGGAGGGTAAAATGGAATTTCTTCACTTTTACACCTGCAATAGTAGTGGAGCGTAAGTTGTGGAGAAAATTGCGAATAGTACAGTACTTTTATGATTTCCAACGTAGTGGAGAGGAAGGTTGGTTTTGTATTATTTTCACAATTTCTTCTTCCAAAAGTTATCTTCTTAAATCAGTGGCTTCTTATATGAGATGATGAAGCTTGATCAGAGTTCAGATCCTGATTTCAGTGCCTAGTTGAAATGAGACTTCAAAGTCTTGAGTATAAAGTCCTGAGATTACAAAAGCTTGTATTATCATAGTCATGTTCAGAGTCATTTTGTATGAATATCTTTCTTTAGCGCGTACTTAGTAATCCAGATGCTTGACTATCATTGTAAACACATCATTGTATATATTTTTAGAGTGCGTTTGATATCCAGAGTTCACTTGTCCAGAGTCCATAGGCTGTTTTCAGAATCTGCGCACTTAACAAAATAGTTAGAGTACAAAATTGTTCTCTATACTTTGTATATCTTGTTATCATCAAAACTTAAGGAAAGTTGTAGAACCAAACTTGTTTCAACAATCTCCCCCTTTTTTATGATGACAAATTCACATATTTTGATGAACAATTTTTACTTGGATAATCAAACTTTAAAATACCAGAGTTAGGTTTATAAGCTCCCTCTAAGTTTTATATTGTCAAAATTATTCTCAACTTCTTCAGAGTGAGATTTGTAAGCTCCCCCTGAGTTGATACTAGAATAATTTTGATATTTCAGAAAATAATAATCAACATGATAATACACTTTCACCTGGTTATCATAAGTGTTTCAGAGCTTGGTTATTATCAAGAAGGAATCTGATTGCTTGGTTGATAAACTTAAAAACACAAATCTGATTTCCCGATTTATAATGAAATTCTGGTATACAGATCTCAGATGTCCAACGAGATGTTGAATTGGTCTCTGAGTTACATACAATGGCAGGATAAACATGATTCAAGAACAAGGTTGAAAGTAATTGAACACACAAAATTGTTAACCCAGTTAGGTGTACAATAACACCTACTTTGTGGGCTACCAAGCCAGGAAGGAAATCCACTATTAGCACTATCAATTCAAAGCTAAACAACCTCTGGTATACAATTTCTCACTTAATCCCTACCCAGTGCAACTTCTACCTAAGAACTTCCTAGATAAGAGAAAACCTTCTCACTTCCAATCACCACAGTGATGTCTCAATATAACAATCCCAGTTATGATATTGACGACCCTTTACCTCAATCTTCAATTATAAGCAATACTAGATTAAGAACATCTTAATCAAGAAGAATACTTGATCTTACTTAAAAGCTTCGATCAAGAACAATAGCTTGAGACACAAGCAACACACACTTAGATTTCTGTATCAATGATACCTAAGTGACATACAAACATTCAATGCTTAAAAGCTTATTATTGTGAATTCAATACCAAGAACAAAGTATAATGCAAGGGAAGAATAAAGGACAAGGAAGAAGAGGAACACAAGAATTGGTTATAACTGCTATTCTTTCACTTTCTCTTAGAAAACAAGATTACAAGTTTACAAGAATAACAAATAACCTCTCTCACCCTAAATTAGGATTTGCAGCTTAGCAATGATGAGAGACTAGTATGCTATTTATAATAAAACCTAACATACTAACTAATGGGCTTTTTCCACAAGGCCCATTACACAAGCCAACTTAATAAACAAGCTAGCTTAACAAATTAGGGTTTAAACACTAAACCTAATTTAACATGCTAACAACCCTAGCATCTTCGACACAAGCATGTGAACAACCTTCGACTTCATGCTTAATCCTGTCGAACCAAGAAGCTACCCTTCGGCCATACTAGAGTTCGATCCAATATCTCACAAATCTCCACCTTGGATCTAACTCTACAACATCAAGGGAACAAACTAGCTTTCTTCATGCAGCTTTATCAACTGCATACAGTGGAAAAACTTGCAACTCGGCAATGTCTTGGTGATCATATCAGCAGCATTGTCTTCAGTTGAAACCTTCAGCACTTGGACTTCTCCACGCTCGATTACTCCTCTGACGAAATGCAGTCTCACATCAATGTGCTTAGTTCGCTCATGATAGGCTGAATTCTTCGACAGATGTATTGCACTTTGACTATCACATTTAACAGTGATACATCGACCTTGAAGTTTCAGCTCCTTCGCAAAACCTTCAAGCCACAATGCTTCTTTCACAGCTTCAGTTAGGGCAATATACTCCGCTTCAGTGGTTGATAGAGAAACAACCTTCTGAAGTGTTGTTTTCCAACTAATTGCAGTGCCAAACATAGTGAAAACATATCCAGAAATAGATTTTCTGGAATCCATACAACCTGCATAATCAGAGTCGACATATCCTTCTATTACTACTTTACTATCTTCACCCAAGGCTCCACCATAAGTTAGGACTCTATTCAGAGACCCATTTATGTACTTTAAAATCCACTTCAATGCTTGCCAGTGAGCCTTTCCAGGGTTCGCCATGTACCTGCTTACAAGACTTACTGCATATGCTATGTCGGGTCTAATACAGACCATAGCATACATCAAAGAACCAACTATATTAGCATATGGGATGCTATTCATATAGGCTCTTTCGACATCAGTACTGGGACACTGATCAATACTCAACTTGAATTAAGGGTTTGTTGGAGTCACAACTGGCTTCGAATTCGACATACCAAACTTTTCGAGAATCTTCCGTAGATATGCCTCTTGAGATAAGCATAACTTCGACTTCTTTCTATCTCTTCGAATGTCATTTCCAAGAATCCTAGAAGCAGCTCCCAGATCCTTCATATTGAACTCCTTATTGAGTTCAGCCTTCACCCTCATCACATCTTCGACACTGTTGCTTGCTATGAGAATATCATCCACATAAAGCAACAAAATAACAAATGAATTACCAGGTCAAAATCTGAAGTAAACACAGTGGTCGAACTGACTTCTAATGAAACTTATGTGTGCCATGAACTTGTCGAATCTCCTATTCCACTGTCGAGGAGATTGTTTCAGCCCATATAAAGATCTTTTTATCTTGCACACATAATCTTCCTTTCTCTTTTCGACATACCCTTCAGGTTGCCTCATCAAGATCGTTTCATCTAAATCACCATACAAGAACGCAGTCTTCACATCCATCTGTTCCAATTCAAGGTCGAACTGTGCCACTATGGCAAGCAACATTCGAATGGGCCTATGCTTCACAACAGGAGAGAACACGTCATTGAAGTCGACACCTTCTTTCTGAGTGAAACCCCTTGCGACCAACCTTGCCTTGTATCTTTTCGACGTCACTCCTTCAATTCCTTCATTAACTTTGAAAATCCATTTACAGCTGACTAACCTTGCCCCAGCAGGTTTCATGATCAGTTCCCAAGTGTGATTATCATGAAGAGATTTCATCTCATCATCCATGGCATTCATCCATTCAGTCTTATTTCGACTCCTCATAACTTCCTTATAATCTCTAGGTTCATCATCAAGAACCTCACTGGCAGAGATTAATGCATAAGCTATAAGATCTGCATACCCAAGTCTCTGAGGTGGTTTGATGACTCTTCTCGACCTATCTCTTGACAATAGGTAGTCATCGTCAGTTTCCTCAACTTCCTCAGCATCTTCTATTTCTTCTTCGACTTCATCAGGGATATGCAATTCAACATCAACATGCTCCACCTCAACAGGAATCTCTACCTGTTCCAGCTCTTCTGCACTTCGACCATCATCAGTTTTCTTGAAAGCCATTTCAGCTTCATTGAAAACTACATCTCGACTGGTGATACACCTCCTGTGACCTGGCTCTAGGCACTATAGCCTATAAGCTTTGACTCCTTCAGGGTATCCCATGAACATGCATTTCAGAGCTCTAGGTTCGACCTTGTCTTGCCTAATGTGAGCATAGGCTACGCAGCCAAATACTCTTAGTTTGTCGAGATCTGGTGGATGTCCCGACCAAACTTCTTCAGGTGTCTTCATATCTAACGCTGTCGAAGGACATCTGTTTATCAGATATGTTGCTGTCGAAACAGCCTCAGCCCAAAACACCTTCTTTAACCCCGCACTAGTCAATATGCATCTGACTCTCTCCAAAATAGTTCGATTAAACCTTTCAGCCAAACCATTTTGTTGTGGAGTACCTGCAGTAGTTCTATGTCTTGCAATACCAGAGGCCGCACAAAAACTGTCGAATGCCTCATTTCAAAATTGAAGGCCATTGTCGGTTCTCAACCTCTTGACCTTCCTGCCAGTCTGATTTTCTACCAGAGTCTTCCAACTTTTGAAATTCTCAAAAGTTTCATCCTTAGTCTTCTGGATGAATACCCATAATTTTCTGGAATAATCATCTACTATGGATAGAAAATACCTTGCTCTTGAATGTGATGGACACCTTGCAGGCCCCCAAAGATCAGCATGGATGTAATCAAGGGATCCATGTGTTCTTTGTTTGCCTTTGTTGAACTTCACTCTGTAAGATTTTCCAAGTACACAGGGTTCACAAAACTTCAGCTTTTCGACTTTGTCTCCACCAAGCAGATTTTGTTTCCCTAATTCGACCAGACCCCTTTCACTGACATGGCCCAATCTCATGTGCCAGATTTCTGTCTTCGACAAAGGTTTCGTGGATGCAACATTTGTCGAACCACTTACAACTTTAGCCTCAAGGGTATACAAGCCTTGTTTCATCACGCCTCTCAAGACTTCCTTCGACCCCTTCATGACTCTTAGGATATTTTTCTCTCCTTTGAAAACATACCCTTTCTTGTCGAATTCACCAAGAGAAAGTAGATTTCTCTTCAAATCAGGAACATACCTGACTTCAGTCAACAACCTTATTGACTCATCATGGAGTTTGAATCTCACAGATCCAACACCTGCAATTTTGCAAGCTTTATTGTTTCCCAGCAGTACTGATCCACCATCTTGATCACATAATTCCTCGAACAAGTCTT
The DNA here is from genome assembly GCF_029867415.1 of Vicia villosa. Lineage (NCBI taxonomy): Eukaryota > Viridiplantae > Streptophyta > Magnoliopsida > Fabales > Fabaceae > Vicia > Vicia villosa. The sequence continues at coordinate 369,908 of NW_026705861.1, read as the reverse complement.
TGTTTAGAGTCATGTGCCAAGTGCAACCTGAATCCATAATCCACTCCTTCCTAGAGTCACTGCTCGAAACCACAAGGACATCAGATGATTCGAAATCATCTTGAACAATGGCTGCATTACCATTATCCTTACCTCCATGATATTTCAGGCGTTCAGGGCACACCTTTCTTGTGTGACCCTCCTTCTTACAATGATAGCATCGAACGCCAGATGCTTCGCCACTGTAAGACTTCGACTGGCTTTTGCCCTTCTTCTTGTCAAACTTACCATCCTTTCGTAAGAGTTTTCCTTTAACGGCCAAACCTTCGCCAACAGTCGAAGGTTTATGCTCCTTTCGTTTGTTCAAGTCTTTAGAATACAAGGCTGATTGAACTTCTTCAAACGTCAGGGACTCCCTTCCATACAGGAGAGTTTCTTTGAAGTGAGCATGTGATCGAGGCAAAGAACACAATAGTAACAGCGCTTGATCTTCATCATCGATCTTCACATCAATATTTTCAAGATCAAGAATCAGCTTGTTGAACATATCCAATTGCTCAGCCAACAATTTGTCTTCAACCATCTTGAATGAATACAAAGCCTGCTTCAGGTAGAGTCGATTTACCAGCGATTTGGTCATAAACAAACTTTCAAGTTTCGCCCATAACCCTGATGCCGTCGTCTCCTTTGATACCTGTCTGAGAACCTTATCACCAAGGCTCAACAAAATTGCGCTGTGTGCCTTCTCGATCATAGTTGTCTTCTCCGCTGCCGTTAATGCAGTATTCATGGATGCCTCTCCCTTCAACGCTTCCAAACAACCCTGCTGAACCAGTAAGGCTTTCATCTTCAAGCGCCACAGACCGAAATCATTCACTCCGGTGAACTTTTCAATCTCATACTTTGTTGAAGGCATCTTCTCCACGCTCACCGCACCAATTTGTTGTGAATTCAATACCAAGAACAAAGTATAATGCAAGGGAAGAATAAAGGACAAGGAAGAAGAGGAACACAAGAATTGGTTATAACTGCTATTCTTTCACTTTCTCTTTAGAAAACAAGATTACAAGTTTACAAGAATAACAAATAACCTCTCTCACCCTAAATTAGGATTTGCAGCTTAGCAATGATGAGAGACTTGTATGCTATTTATAATAAAACCTAACATACTAACTAATGGGCTTTTTCCACAAGGCCCATTACACAAGCCAACTTAATAAACAAGCTAACTTAACAAATTAGGGTTTAAACACTAAACCTAATTTAACATGCTAACAACCCTAGCATCTTCGACACAAGCATGTGAACAACCTTCGACTTCATGCTTAATCCTGTCGAACCAAGAAGCTACCCTTCGGCCATACTAGAGTTCGATCCAATATCTCACACTTATGAATGCATGACAAAACTTACAACTCAAAAACAATCATAGTCTTCTATCAAGAATGATATTAGAGAGGCTCACATTAAGCACACAAACCCTAACCTATTCCACTGTAAGTTCTACTATTCAATTAGGTTTATAGTCTTTTATTTAAAGCACACATCTGGTCTGGATTTGGGCTTTAAAACACAGGAAGGAGACTGCTAAAAATCTGCACAAGATTCTCCATAAAAATAGGTCTCCAATAATTAGTTTCCTAAATATTCTCCATATTTAGAAACTATGAATACATCTTCAAAATAGATAAAATCTTTTATCCTCAAATTTAGCGCCACATTGGGTTGCATAATATTCTCCAAATATTCTGCATCTATTGAATCTTAAACTGATCCAAATGTCCAGCTCAAACAGTCACGATGTCGAGTAACTCTGCATAGGACATCTTGTCCGACATGTTGTTTCAGTTGATAGAACATCTCAACTCAACATGTTTCTTCATAAAATAGGACTTCTTGCTCAATCTGTTCTTCTTTGCAAGTTAACACATCCTCTTTAACATATTATTGCTATACCTTTTTTACTAAAATTAATGTCAATCCTAAAAATAGAGAGCTAACAAATAAAACTCCAAAAAAATTAAAGCATAAGAGTATGGCATGTTTGAGATTTATTACGGGATAAAGACCTATCAAAATCATGCTTCTCCCTGTTTGTCATTAGTAAAAAAAGAATAAGATTACACTTTTTTAAATACTGAAAGACAAATTAAAAAACATTCAGAGGCAAAAAAAAAACTTAGAAGCTGATTAAAAACTAAAGGTGAAAACAAGATTTATGATGAGGGTGGGAGTCTAGAAAGGATGGAAGACAACATGTTTTGAATCTGAGAGTTTGTTTCATCTTGACTATCCAGCCTGGTTGTGACTTCTTTGTTTTCCTTCTTCTGCTCTTCCAAGATCTTCAGAATTTCAAAGGGAACTGTCTCAGAAGCAGGGGGTTCAAAGTAGGGGTGTTCGTGGTTCATAAACTGCACTGAACTGAACCAAATTAATGGTTCAGTTCAGTTTTTGAAAACCATTTTAATAAAAAACCAATTAACTGGTAAAACAGTTTCAATTCAGTTTTAAATTAGTTCAGAACCAGTTTGTATTTATAAACTTGTTTATAATCAGTATCTAGTTATAAACTAGTTTAAAACCAATTTATAGTTAAAAACTAAATTTTTCTTTTTCGATTGAAGATTTATTTTATAAATTGTTTCAAAATTGTTTATTTTATATATATATATATATATATATATATATATATATATATATATATATATATATATATATATATAAAGATTTGTTAGTGTGTTGTACTTACCAGCTACAAAATCAATTATTAGAATCATATGTAGAAATAATTACTACTGCATTTCATATTTTATTTTTTATTTTATTTACCACCTGAAATTTGTTTGTTAATTATAACATGCAAGCTTAGCTTCTATTATGTATGTAAGCTTAACTTCTATTATGTTTTTCAATAGTTGCAGTGAATTTTTTCGGTTTTGTTTTTTCAGTTTTGCAAGTAACACACGTAGGGTATGTGGCAATAGTTTATGTGTTGATAAATACTTTTGCATAATTTTTTTTTGGTTTTCTTGATAAGCACTTTTGCATAAACTTTTTTTGGTTTTCTTGATAAGCACTTTTGCATAAACTTCTTTCAACTATGAATCCACTTTTTTAATTGTAAGAGATTTTCTTTTTAACTTCTCCTAGTTGGTGATACTAGATTATCTATATGGATATTCAATGCATTTTCTTAATTGTTGGGTCTAATTATCGTTAATTCATCTATATAATTGATTATAATTGTATAATTTTAAATGCAATATAAATTAATTACCTATATATTTTTGGTATCACATTTGTCATATTTTACCATATTGGTGTATTTGAAATATGGTAGCATTATTTTTAAACTTAATTTTCTAATAATAAATCAGATTTTTTTAATTTTTTTATGTTTTAAAAAACAATTAGTAAAACAGTTTAAACTGGTTTTTAACTTAAATTTGGTTAACTGAATTGTTTAAAATATATGGTTCAGTTCATAAACCATTTAAATGGTTCAAGTTTTTTGTGGTTCAGTGCAATTCAGATTAGGAATATGGTTCAATTAACCATATTTTTGCACACCCCTAGTTCAAAGGTAGCAATCCCAGAAGTTATTCCAACTTTAAGCTGAAGAACTAAGTTTTGTTCATAAGAGGTTTCAACTACAGTCAGAGCACCAAAAACTTAGGTCCTGCTAAGGACGCATTAGCAAACTTCTTCAAAATTGGATTCACCACTTTAGAGAATCTGGATGAGAAGTTTTTCAATAATCCTTTATAAGAAATATCTTTGAGAGATTTTGAGTAGTAAACTGACCAGTCCCTGTATTTGTCCCATAATGCATCACTTTCAGCAGGATTAACATAATTTGTGACAACCTGCCTCATAAAGCGTAGACTTTCAACAACTTTTGATTCTATTTCAGTTAAAGCTTCATCAAAAGAAGGTGTTGGAGGGAAATTTTCAAAGAGATTGGTCCTAAGAAATTCTTGGTCATAGACGGTTCAAAACTCTATACTGTGTATAAAATGTGTACTAGTTCCAGGGTCAGAAGCGAGGTCAACTACAAATGGATGCTTTTTAGAGAAAAATTCTTTTTCAATAGAGGAATCATCTGAAGAGTCATGGGTTCCTTGAATCATGTCATCAAGAAATTTGTCAAAGACGGGTGAATGAATTTGTTTAGAGTGAGGAGGTGAGGTGTTCATGGGTGAGACTTCAGGAGTGTTTGGTTTTTCAGTGTGTTCAGATGAGGGTGGAGGTGGAGGTTGTTGTTGGCTAGACTTATTTGTGGTTTCAGTTTCTTTTGTGGGTTTAGTTATGGTACCAAAAGGCTAGTTTTGAATAGGCAAAGTGAAGTTTGGGAAAAGAATTGATGAAGAATTAACATTAATAGAATTATAAAGAGTAGAAGTCTCAGTATTAGAGGACTTACTTGGATTCTGTGGAGGAGGAACTTCAACAAATTCTATTTCAGCATCCTTATTTTGTTTTCCAGATCCTTCAACATCACCTGTGTACTTCAGAATGCTCTCTAGGCCTTCTGACCGCTTGACCTTCTTTGCTTCAGAAGGATGTGGAGTCCCAAAAGCTTCTTCTTCAGACTATTTCTTCTTATGCTTTCTATTAAGGAGTGTTATGGATGACTTATCTCCAGGAAACTTGCAAAAGTGGTGAAGTTGCCCATTTGCTAAACACGTGCTCAACCTCACTGGACGTTGTTAAGTTCCTCTGGTGCCTCGCATGTGGTCACAAATGAATTGTTAGATATTATGTGGGCATGAGTGTCCATACAAACAGCGTCCACTTCTCTGATCTAAAATTCAAATTCACGATATTATCGACGGACTACTTGGGATGATGAAATTTGACCGGCCTTGGTGGAAGACCTGCACAATACCTACAAACACTTCAACGACTAAGTTAATTAGTATTGGCTGTGAGGCTTTTAAGGTTAGAAAGTGGGCATCTTAGTCAAAAACACAGTCCCAAACAGATTCCGTAGTATACCTACTACAAAACTCCTTTAAAACTCTGAGAAAATATGGTATCAGATCATCAAGATATGCATCATGCTCCTTGCCTCCGACTTGTGAGCAAGGCAAAGCTGGTGGTGTTGCAAATTTGCAATGTATCGTGTAGGGAGATAAAAGTAAATTTTGGAGCAATTATTTAAGATGAGGTTGAGAAGCATGCTCATCTCCTCATAGAAAACCTGATGTTTTCATGCCTAAATCACAAACTTATGTTTGGAGCAAGGTCTCAAAATAGAAAATGATATCATGTGAGGATTGTCAACAAACGGATTGTTGACAAAACAGTTGTTCAAAAGTTCATAATCATATACAACGTTGCAGCAAATACTACAGAAACACAGAAGTAAGAGAAAAGGGATGAGAGATTAGAAAGAAAAGAAATCTCATTCAATGCACACATATGCTTCTTTTCAATAAGACTTATATACACAACATATTGTTGATACAATATCCCATATACATCCTAACTAACATTTTACATTACAAAATAATAACAACCGAAGTAACATGTACCATTTGAATTATGTAACAATAAGAACAATTATAAGAATGATGACAATTATGATAGCAAGAACTATTAGTTTTATCTTCATGTTCTGAAACCACATCTTTCTCTTTAATTGGCCTGTCTCCCCCCTGAAATCTTGTGCCTGCAAAGCCACATTCAAACTGGCATATCAATTACAAGAACCTACACATACTAGTTAGTTGTTGCAGTTGCAAATAAAAATTAAGTTTATGTATGAATAAATAAAAGAACCTGATCGCGAAGGTTTTCAGTTTTGCCCATCAAAACATCAATCTTCACTTGACGATTAAGAACCTGTATACAAAACATAGTAAAATCATTGAAAGTGGATAATGTTCTGGTCAACCTCAAGTCTGCCAATTGTGGCTACGAGGTATTTTCCGCTTTGGGTGTGAGAATATCCTCATGGTTTTGTACTTTAGAAAAGGCGCCTCATTGTATACAGACTATCCTTAGCCTCGATTCTCAAGCAATGTGCAACTATTTTGTCTCTCTTAATCTAACGTTATACAATTGAGTAATTGACTATCAATGATCCATTTTGGCCAGATATATACCTGATCAATATTTTGCATCATAACGTCTTGGACTTCAGAAACCTGAGCTTTCACTTTGACAAGTTTGCTAACCTCTTCTGGATTCTCCACACAATATTGCATATGCTCCTTCAATTTAGGTCTAAGCCATGCATATACAAATTTTTTTTAAAAGTAATCAAGGCAATTCAGCTTTTTAGACACATTTTTTATAAACAGAATTACTATAAACTGAAGTAAGTACCCAAATTCTTTGTTTAAGCTTTTATCTGTTGCTGTTACAGCTTTTCCTCCACCATATCTTTTGGTAAAGTCCTCCTTGATGCGATCAAGAAAGGCCATTGCTATATGGCGATCAAAAGAATCCACCGCCACGACACAGTAAGCTAAAAATAATAGATCATGTAATTAGTCTAACTAACTACATATAATGGTGCAGTCCGTTTGTCTGATATTTCTGTATAATAATAAATAAATAAAAAGAGAAAGAAGCTAGTACTGAATCCATCATGGGTGAGGTAGTTGAAGGTATGACCATCGCTGTTATAAGTGAATTTTGTGTTGGTTGCTGGGAGTCTCTGCAGGCACTGCAATGCTATAGCTGGGAAGTTTCCTATGAAGTCTGTATGCTCCGCCAGGATCACCGTGTCACGCGCTACAAAGCTGTATATTAGTGATTGTTGTTCCATATTGGAAAACGTTCAAAACAACTAGATTGACAGATTCTGCTAAGAAACAGAGAAGAGTTTTTGCTTTGAGTTTGATTGGATTGTATTCGAGATGTTTAATGTTGCACAAGATTTTTGAAGTGCTGGAGAGAAATAAATAGAAATGAAAGCGTGTGTTTGATTTTGACTTGTTCATTGTTATTTCTATAATTTTGTGGATTTCTTCAAACTTTGAAACATGCAGTTTGGACAAGTCAGAGAAGAGGACTAGGTAGAGATATTAATTTCATTCCAGAACTTGCAAGCAAAAGCGTATGCAAGGACTCTTTATTTGTGAAATTCTAAGTAGAAACTCATTTTTTTTCATTATAAAAAATGAATAGTAGAATACAAACGGGTTTCATTTTTTTCTTCTTCTTCCAATTATATGTTCAATCCAAAATATATAAATATTAAGGCCAATTCAAATTCTATTGGGCCACATGCTATGAGATAATATTTATTTGATTGTTTGTGCCATGATGCATATGTATAGTCTTATACGTGAGACAGATGTGTAAAAAATATCAAATTTCATTGTTAGAACAACAATTAGTATAAAATATTAAAGATAAACAAATGTAAAAGATAATGAATTTGAATTTTAGAGCAATTATATTTTTCTTTATTTTTGTCTTAGAATTATTTTTATTTTAATGTTAAAGATAAACAATTATTTTTATGATTATAGAGCAATTATATTTTTCTTTATTTTTGTCTTAGAATTTTAGAATTTTAATGTTACAAGTCATATATATATATATATATATATATATATATATATATATATATATATATATATATATATATATACTAGGTTTCAATTTAACTAAACTATAATCCCCATTTACCCTCACCAAACAATTATCTCAACAATATCCGTAATAATCTCCGCAATATCAACATACTCAACAATTTTTACCTTGACAAACATCAAACCCTTGTGAAGATTTCATGCAATGTCGATTCACCATAAAAACTAAGGGGGTACACCTCCTGTTTAACATTGAGAAACATGTAACAATTTCAAGAAATGCTTGAACTTGTCACTGATGACTGACATGGTCAACATGCCAGCTGCATTCTCTGAAGTATGAACATCTTAAGTAATATATGTCCATATGCATGTAACTCTCTGATTTTATGAGTCCTCACATCAATATGATTGGTCTTGACACAATACATCCAATTATTTGCCAAATAAATGACACTATGACTATCTGTTGCACCCCAAAATTTGTCCTCTTTATTTGAGCTATAAATTATGAAAGACGTTTATTTCGTCTCTCAAAACTCAAGAAAAATAATAAAGAGTTTCTATACAAGGTGCCCGCAATCGTTAATGCAACTGAGATTCATTGAATTTCATGTCAAGATGTTCTTATGCGCCTCAATTCTTATCTTATTCGAGGATTCTCTAGAGCGTGTTTTGTTGGATTGAAGTTCAAATACGAATCATGGCATAAAAAAATAAAGTGGCGATCAAGACAATTGTTTGTTCCCTCCGTTGCTTATGACTTGTTGCTTATAATGTGAGTTAATTTGAGATTGAGTTAGGAGTTCATTAAGAATGCAAGAAAATTGAATTTGAAGTTGATTCGGATGTTTCCATAACTTCGAATTATATTCAAGATTGTATAAAGTTTTAAACTTGCAAAATTATTGAGTTGTTCATAAGGATTGCTACTACAAGGCTCACAATGTTAGTATCATATTTCATTCAAATGCTATTCACCATCCAACTTTATCCATTTATCACCTCTCCAATGGAATGAGCAAACAGTCATAACAAATTTCAAAGCAGAAAAAATTATCAAACGTAACAGAAAATCGGGAAGGAGGAAATTGATAACAGAAAAATGTAACAAACTTGAATCCTCTCTCCCTTTCGTTCTTCAATCACTTCTTCAATCATCTTCTTCATCATCGATTCATCTTGCCACTTCCTCCATCTTCTTCCACGAATTCACTCTTCATCGACCTCATCAGATATTCACTTCCACAAACTCTTCACAGCTTCTTCATCACCGCCATAACCTTCAACAATCTTTCGCTTCGACGCTGTAACAGTAATCTGCGAATTCGGCAGTCTTCGCGTTCAAACTTCACACCGTGCACTTCACTTCCGCTATCAATCTCCGACGAACATTTCGATTCGTCTTCACATGCACCAACAACGCAGCATCATCATCACGTTATATCAATGACGAGAACTCCAACATAAACAGAGGACATCGGATTAGAAGAGAAGAAGACGAAGTCGGAGGAAGGGAACGATTGAACACCGTACCCGTACTTCTCGCGGATTTCTTTCTTCATCTTCGTCGAGAATGAAGAATCACCGGACTCTGCCTCCGGTTGGTAAGTTTTACTCCGCCTCTGATTTGTGTGTGTTTGTTGTTACTAAGCTCGCATCGAGGCCGAGAGTTTGAGTCAGAGACGATAACTGAGCGGAAGATTGAAAAGAGGAGAGGTTAGGACGGTTGCGTTCCGTGGTGGTGAGGACCGGTCACATCACGGCATTCTGAGCGTTGTTGGAGTTTGGCCGGAGGAGAAATTGGAGGCGCGGCTATTCTTTGTTTAAGAGGTTGAAGGAGAAATAGAAGCTTCTCCAAGAAAGCTAATCCCAATGGTCACAGAGAGTAACCCTAATCCTCTTTTAATTAATCCTCTTTTAATTAATTGTTGTTTCATTATTAATTGCATTGTTAAGAGAAAATCTGATAGCATAATTGAAATTAATTAGAGATAAGTGATGATTAGTGGATAATTAATTGAAAAATCTGACTAAATCATGATGGATCAATTCATATCCCTGGGCCTCCACGAAATTGCTATTGCTCACCCCCTTTGTTTTGAGCCCAACACCAATTTTTTGGCCATGAAAAGCTGTAACAAAAAACATTGAATTCACCTTGGGCCAAGACTAAAATCGCAAACCACACTCCCTGGAAGCCCATATCACCTTTGTTTTTGGCTATTGCGACAAAAAAAAACTAAAACTTAACTCTGTTGGGCCAATTTCTTGGGCTGCTGCGCCCAATCTCTCTCTGCACCACCAGATTCACTCGAACCCCCCTGTGTACATAAATTTACATTAGATTTTAATTGTTTTACCTAGTTTATTTTCTATTATCTTTAGTGTAATAAAAACATAAAAACCAATCATATTTTGTTAGTTTCTAGATGATAAAAATAATCAAAAACATAATATTTTACTTGTTAGAATTCAAATGTTTTGTTATATAGTTTAGTTTTAATTTTTCGATAAAAATGTATGAAAAAACAATGTTTGATTAGCTTTCTCGCATTGATAAAAAAGAACAAAACATGTAATTTTTTGCTTGTTAGAATTTAAATTTTTGTTGTTGCATAGTTTAGTTCTAATTCTTTGAAAATGTCATGAACAATATATCTTGTTACATTTTGTTGATAGAATTTAATTCTTATTATTTTCTATGGAGGGCGAAGATACCTCCTTGTTGTTACTAATGCATTCGTTAACTTGTGCAAGGCGTTTCAAGGGAGCTTTCGATCGTTTATTTCGATTGAAAAGTATTTGTGTTCCACTTTATTTGTGGGACACAAATTCGCGTCCGATGCGATTTCTCTTTGTCTCTCATTCACGAGATGTATATACATTGTTCGATGTGCTTGTATTTTGTTGTCCCTTGCAGGATGCGGTCACGATTTATTTTCGCGACCGACCATGTTGCTTTTGATGCTTTGAAGAAGCATTCTAACTTTGCTTAATGATGGTTTACGCGAAGTATTCTGGACTTCTCTGCTTACGCTTGCTAGCTCATTGCGGATTTGCTATCCGTTCGATATTATCTCCTTGTCCCTTTTACTCTTTCGCGCACTATATGATGCCATGAGAAGTAGGGTAGGCATGCCGCATCATTCATAACATGAGAAGTAGGGTAGGCATTCATCTGGCCAAGCCCTCGAAAGAGGCTCTGTTTTTGTTTGTTTACTATTTCTTGTCTCTTTCATTTTACTTTCAGCCAGTCTCGGGTGGCTTTCCCCGTTGACAATAGCTTCGGGTGGCTTTCCCCGTTAACTAACAGTCTGTAGCGTGTCTATCTCGGGTGGCTTTCCCCGTTGATAGTAGCTTCGGGTGGCTTTCCCCGTTAGCTAAGAGTCTGTAGTGTATCTATCCCGGGTGGCTTTCCCCGTTGATACTAGCTTTGGGTGGCTTTCCCCGTTAGCTAAAGCACTTCCCCTGTCCCCAGGTCACTACTTCGGTAGTTTGCTTGCTTTACGAGCCGAGCTCGTTTGTGTGTTGCATTTGCATTGATTACTACTTCGGTAGTTTGTTTGTTTCTCGAGCGGAGCTCGATTGTATGCCATATGGTTGTGATGCTGGTTCACTATCTTCTTATCTACTATGCCTGTTAGTATGATATCTTTGTGATGCTTGTTCACTATCTTCTTATCTACGATGCTTGTTCGTATGATATCTTTGTGATGCTTGTTCACACACTTGCACATGTATGCCTGTTACATGTTGTTTGCGATGCCTGTTCGCATTTTTTATTCGTGATACTTGTTCACATTTGACGTGTATGCCTGTTACATGTTTGCCATGCATGTATGTCTGTTACGTGTATGTCGTTTATCTGTTATGCCTGTTAGTATGATATCACTTGTGATGCCTGTTCACACACTCACATTCGTGTATGTCTGTTACATGTTTGTCTTTCTATCTACGATGCCTGTTCGTACGATATCTTTGCGATGCCTGTTCGCCTGTTCTTATCTGTGATGCCTGTTCACATGCCATGTTTGCTAGGATCTTTGTGATGCTCCTTGTTTGCATGCTCCCTTAGGGTACTCGGTTCCGTTTCTCTAGGAGACGCGAATCGAGATAGAAACAGAAACTTTTGAGCCGAACTACGGCGCTCTGATTTCTCAATTGCACATTGGAGGTACGTAGGCACAGGGTACGGACACCCTAGCGAGCGAACTTTTTTTTTTTTGTTCGACTTTTTTTTTCCTTTATCTTTTTTGCCTACTATTTGCATGTTTCTGTTATGTGTTTATTCTTCCATTGCATGTTTCCCTTAGCACATAGCATGACACACACACACACACACACACACCCTTGGATTAGAAAACTAGCAAGAATGGATCCTGTGGAGGACCACTGACGTGATGGGTGCTAATACCTTCCCCTCACGTAACAGACACCCTTACCCGTTCTCTGAGACCTGTCCTATTATTTGGTTTTCTTCGATATTTTCCATTCCTGTACGTAGGACAAATATATGTTCGATGGCGACTTCATTGTTTTTGTTTCGATGAGTTTTCCAGTTGCTTCACTATCATGATGCAATTGGACCTCACCTTGCTCAACATCAATTCTCTCACAAATCCTGTAAGCCATAAGGCTTCTTTGGCAGCTTCCCTTGCCACCTTATACTCTTCTTCAGTTGTCGACATGACCATTATTGATCGAATTGATGATTTTCCAACAAATAAGTCATTTTGCTAAATTAAAAACATAACGTGTTTTATACTTTTTGTCAATCATATCACCAGCATAATCTGAATTAACATATCCTATAGCTGAAGGATCACCATGTTCACTACTAAACATGATACCATAACTCATAGTACCTTTCAAGTACCTGGAAAATCCACTTGACTGCTTCCTACTGATGTTTTCCTAGTTTGAACATAAACTTACAAACTTAACTTACAACTTGTGACAAATCTGATTTAGTACAAACCATATCATACATTAAACTTATACTCAACTTATGCATCTATCTTTGGACACTAATCCAATGAGAGCTTAAAATAATTCACCAATGGAGCACTTGCAACCTTCGAATTACTCGTGTCAAACTTGTCTAGCACCTTTTTAACATAGTTTTTCTAAGTGAGACATGATTTTCTAGCACTCTTATCCTTGTAAATTTCCATACTTAGAATTTTCTTAGCAACACTTAAGTCTTTCATGTAAGAATCCTTTCCCAATATAATTTTCTGTTCATTTAGATCATGCAAATAATTAGCAACAATCGACATATTATCAACGTACAATAATAAGAAAATAAAAGTGTCATCAACAAGACTCATAACATAAACAAAATAATCATACTCACACCTTCTGTAGTCAATCTTAAGCATGTATAATCAAAAGGCTAGTACCATTTTCTTGGAGTTGCTTTAAACTATACAAAGACCTCTTCAATTTACAAACCAGACTATGTTGGCTAGGTCACTGGGCTCATCTAGATTCCCATGAATAAATGTTGTCTTCACATGCATCTGATCTAAATGCATATCTCGACTAGCTACCAGGGCTAACACATCCCTGATAAAAGTATGTTTGATGACCAAAAAGAAAATATCATCATAATAAATTCTCTTCTATTGTGAGTACCCCTTTACCACGATGACCATTTTTTCTTAGGAAGTTGAACAAGATCCCATGTTTGAAGTGTAAAGAGATCGAATCACCAGAAGTCTAAGAAAGATGTCAGAATAAGGAAGAAAATATGAAGAGAAAAGAAAATGATAATACAATGGCTTAAGAACAACAATGGTGAAAAAGATGAGTAAGTGTTTGGTGAACAAGGAAGACCAAAAGAAAAATTAGTTTTTTCCTTTGGATATATAGACAGGTGGAACCCCACAATCCTCAAAAGACAAGAGAGCACTAAAAAATATTCAACGACCTAAATCCGATCTTGATCTTGTAACAACACTTAAATATTCTATAAGATATCAATCTTATCCCAGAGGCATAGAGCTCCGTGGAGAAGTTACACTACAATACATTTTTTATTATAAGAAAAATATTTAACACGCATGTTCCCGTGATAACCTGCTCCCACTCAACACGTTTCTGGTCACGCCGAGGCGACTAAGACTTTCGCTCATTGTCAACTATTTTATCCAATCTAACGACATCCTCAAATATTCATTTTTACTTTCCCATTATTGCATTTAAAAACAAATAATTATCTATTTATATAAGCAACTCTTCATAAAATAATGCATAACAACGTAAAAAACCAAAATATAATAAATTTAGGAGTGGCAAAACGGGCCGTGGTCCGCCAGGCCGGCCGCACACCCGCCTTAAAATGACGGATTGAGTTGGGATTTTGAGTCCGCCGTCCCCTAAAGCCCGTCTCGCCAATATCTGCCGTCCGTCAATACCCGCCTCGCCTATTCGTTCAGCCCATTCCGTCTTAAGTCCGCCATTTTTAGTTAATTTTAGTAATTCAAATTCTTGATGATTTAATTTATACTTTTATTTATGAATATATGTTTTTTTTAAGTAAAATTTGTTAAAAAGATGCTTTATAAAAAAGTATTCTATATAATAAATGGAAAATTTAATTAAAAGATAAAAAAAGTCTATTAGTCTATTAAAAAATGAAAAAAATAAATTAATAAAAAAATAGACACACAAGCCCGCCACCCGTCAACTCGTCACCTTAATAGAGTGGACTTGATTTATGCCCATTTCAACTTGGAGGCTTGTCTGTCTCGTTTTTTTTATTGACTTAAAGCGGGACCGACCGGGCGGACTGCTGATATTACCCCTAATATTAATAGCAAAATGACTAAAACCCCTTCTTTTGACTGCGGCTAAAATAGAGAAAACCGTGTGCAGTTCACAGTTTGCTTTCTCTGAGTTTGGCGCCAACAACCCGCATAACACTGTGATGAAACAAAACGATAATCGGTGTTTTTGCAGATGAGGAATCGAGGAAGAAGACGACGATGCTGGTGCGTTCTTCATGAGATGAAAATGATTAAACCATGCGGTATTGGCATGAGTGCAATGCAGGTAACTGAGACAAAGAGGTGAACAAGCTATTCAAAATTCTGCTCCATTTAGGTTTTAAGATGAAATATTAATCGAAATGGTGGAAATTAATTTTGGCCACAAACAGGACTTTGCATATGCTTAGCAGTTTGATTGAGTTTGACTGACATTTTCAATTTTTTTCATCTGTTTCAGAAGTGAAAGGAAGGAAGAAAAGAAGCATACAATCAAAGGTGGAGAAGAAGAACATTTTAGGTATTTTACTATCCATCAATAACATTCTCACAATAGCAAATTTTGTTTTTTCCAATGCAAACAAATTCGGATCAATATTGAGTGTATGTATGGATTAGTTCACCTGATCTTATCTAGTAACATAAATTTTGTGACATTGATTCGGAGAAGTTATGAAAATTTACTTGCAACAGTTTTAACATGTTTTTTCAACTCATTTTCATAAGTTTTTCAAGGTGCGTATAAAAAACAATTTAACATTATTTTATCACTCAAACAAACGAAATACAATTGTATAGTTAAGTCTCTAAAACCATTACAGAAAAGAAACCGAAGAAATTAATGAAAAACAACTGCCCAGTGTTGAATAACAAAAAGGGCCAACATGTTATATCAAAATAAATCAATTTTTTAGGTTGAAGTTAACACTTGGGTAGATCAGTTGGTGGTGGAAGCAGCTTCTGATTTGGGAGTTTTCCATCCAAAACAATCCATGCCATCCTAAGACCCCAACTTGTATGTACTTCCAAGTGACAATGCATGAACCATACCCCTGAAGTTCAAATAAACATATGAAATTGCATTCTTTCTTTTTGTAATCTATGAATATGGACCAATATAACTTTTGATTGTATGAATAAACTATGAACTAACCTGGATTATCTGCTAGGAATCTGATAGCAACCCATCCACCAGATGGAATGCCAACTGTGTTTCTTTCAACAGGATCAACAAGATTGAAGTTTGATGGGTCCTTACTTGGATCATAGTTACCGAATCCTTGTCCAACAACAAAGAAGTTAAATCCATGCAAATGGAGAGGATGACTTTCAGCACCAAGAATGCTAGTGTCCTGCATCACAAGCTCCACACTTGTGTTGAAAGGAAGAACCACAACCTTAGTTCCATTGCTCACCATCGTGTTGTTTGGTGGGTTTCCAGTATAGTTGAATGGATGCAAGGGACTAACTGGGAAATAAGGGGCATAGACCCCTTTGGATTTCCCAGAGAAGTGGGATTGAAGAAGTGCAGTGGTTGGGAGTGTGAAAGAAACATTGTTCACTGATGCGGCAAACATTGTTCCATTCGGTCCCTGACAAGTTTGATTATGCTGGCAGGGATTTGTACCAAGGCCTACTGTGAAGAAAAGGTTCTTATCAACTTTCTGGGGAACGTTAGCTGGAAACTGTGCACTAGCTAGACTACGAAGTTTGGTTGTGAACTTTGTTGCAAAAGAAGTATCATTAAGTGCTGGCAGAGTAGGTTTGAACAATGGAAGCTTTTTTAGTGAAGCAGCTGGATTGAGATGATTATTAGATGGAGATTCATATTCCAAGATACCAGCAACAGTTGTGTTGTCAAAAGTTCCAAGACCAGTGACATATGGTCTAGCAGTCATTAAGAATGCCGCATTGGGATATTGAGACTTGGTCTTGAGAAGAACATTAGTGGTTTGGCCAGGTGCAATAAGGATTGTGTTAGTCTCAAAAGGTTTTACATAAACAGCATCTGCTTCAACAACTGTGAGGGTGTGATTTGCAATGCTGAAGAACAACTCATCATTTAGTGCAGCGTTGATCAAACGGAGGAGGTAAGTCTTTCCAAGCTTCACCTTCAACTTGAATGTATCTGTCACAGATTAATTTTTATAAGGATTTCAACCATATTCCTGATACCATCATATAAAGAACTCTTAATGCTTTGAAGAAATTGGTGCCTAAACTTGTGAATGTTCATTTGGCGAGTGCCTTTTTTTCGTATTCGCTATTGTGATAAAGTAGATTATTATGTAGTTATGTATATGGCTTCATATTCAAATTTAGTATCTGGGGATTATCCCTAGAAAATATATTTATTAGCACTTGATACCTTTTTTAGAGCAGTTATACAATGGGCCTGGAAGTCCATTAATTGTGTAGGCTTCCGAAACATTTGGTCCTCCCCCAGTTTGCAGGGCTTGTGCTATGATGGCCTCAGTATCTGCATTAAACCATTCCCCTAAAACCAAAATTCAAGAGAATAATTAGCTTATGCAAATTTAAAACCGAATAGTGCTAGAGGTTAATCTTCTTAGTAATTTCGTTACCAAATATGATAGGAACTTCCTTGTGGGGTTTCACAAAAGGATATGGAACATTTTTCTTGGGAAGAATGATGAGTGGACCATAGACAGTTGATCTTAACCAAGATATATGGGCATGCCAAAAGAGTGTGCCTCTTTGGCCTTTGATTGTGTAATTGTAAACATAGCTTTGACCTGTTTGGATGGGGCATTGGGTCACATATGCTGGTCCATCAGCCCATCCTGTTTGAAGTTGTCTAATGCCATGCCTATTTCAAAAATAGCAAAGGTTTTTACACATTAATTTTATTCTCAAACTACACACTACTTTGTAGCAATTTTGTTTTGTAAATAGAATTCTGTTTACCAATGAATGGAGATGTTATTCTGCACATGATTAACCACTTTGATAAGAAGATTATCACCTTCTCTAGCTACAATGTGAGGTCCTGGAAATTGACCATTCGCTGTCACCATGCTCTTGCTGTGGCACAGTCTTGTCACATTTTGATACATTATCTGCATCAGTGACCTCAATTTTGTTACATGAAGACTAAAGAAAGGAATAGAAACTAAACGCACAAAACAATACACAATTAATAAGGGTGGTGCATAGTAAGTGTTTTAAGGAAGTAGAAGTACATCAAAATGGTAGTGTCTGGTTTTTCCTGCCAATGCAAGCTCAAATGTACAAAAAATGATCAATGATAAAAAGAGCAATGGGAATTTAAGTGATGAAAAAAGGGAAACATCCATGTTTCTCTCTGAATGTATCATGAAGTTCTTTTTTATGTTTGAAACTATGTTGATGAGATGAGGCACAAATTGTGGTCTATATATAGAGAAGTAAAAGTATATAGTTGTTTGATTAGAAGATAAAAAATGTTCTGTGATTGAGAGAGAAGCTAGTTGAACTCAGCATTGTTGTCTTTGAAGGGGAATAGTAGTTAGAACAACTTTAGAGTGGTGTCAAAGACATTCAATTTTCTTTCATCTCCTTCTTGTTCAAGTCAAAATTTATTATCAAATTATATTGTTCTGATTATTATATCTATGATAAAATTCCATTCACACAGTTTGTTTGTCAATAGACAGCATAGGGTATGTGAGATTGCATTGGTCAGATATCACTCTCAACATGTTCTTGTTTCCAAAGTTATAGAGTTATATCGTATATTTCACTTGAGAAGTTAGATATTAATGTCATGTTTTATATTACCACAAAAAGAAACAAGAATAGTTTTGCATGAAATGTACACCAAATCTGAAATCTATTTTATCTAAGTAGACAGAATGATAGAAATATTACAAGGGTAAGTGGTCACGTGTGCATGGATTATTATAAAACCAAAAACAGGGAAATGTCTTAACAGAGATACCCTAGTTAGTTTGCTTAGATGGTGTGCTAGTTAGGTGATGGGTTGACATCTCTTTAGTTAAATATATTTGGATTAACATATTTTAATAATGAACATCCCTATTTAAAAATATGGGTTTAGTATCAACTATCTATGTATATAAAATCAAATCAATTGCATAAATTCCTTAAATTATCTTTTCACTACAAAATTATTTACATTAAAAAAATAATATTGAATTAAAGAATGTTTATTTATTTTCATTCTCATCTTTTGTTACAACATGTTTGACATTTATTTTCCAACTTTTCCTAATTAAATCACAATTAAATATTACATACACTCATTCTCTTTCTTGATTAAAATTTCAAATCTCTCTCATATTTCTTTTTTTCCTAATATTTTAAAATGAATGTTTTAAAAATCCATTACATAAACCTACGGTCGGTTAAAGGTTCATTTAGTTCAATCGGTTAAATCTACGGTCAAACTATTTATTAATTAAATTAACAGTATAAAGCTAAAATTTATGGATAAGTCACATAATTATATGTTCATAAATTAATAAAATGAATATTTTAAAAATCTATTACAAACTTAATACTATGAGATCAAGGATAGACATAATTACACAATATAATGACACGCATAAAGAAATAAAACTATAACATAGTGTTATAACTAAAAAATTTATGTTGATCTCTTATGTTAAAGAAGAGTTTTTTTTTAAATAAAAATATTCTAAATATTAATGCTAATATATTAATCATTTTCAATTTTTTTATAAAAAAACTAAAGTGGGACAATGAGAAGCATTTATTTGAACTAGAGGATTTTATAAAACCGGCCCCGATTCTTTGGTTAGGACGGTTTTGACCGGTTCAATCTATTTTTATATTTTACTCTGATTTTGACCCACCTTCAATTTTACAAGGCAAAGCGTACCAGAGTCACCTTCCACAAATTAATGTATATACATATATAAAATAGTCACAAATTTTAAATTAGATATTTGTTGTTGTCAACTTTATAGTAAGTAATTTAATCTCGATAACAAGATATATCTTCAAATACATAATTCATATAAAATACATTTTCTCAACGTTCTTTCAAAATATCTTGTTGGGTTAATACGAATAAATATCTCAATATTCATATTTTGTGTGTTTCAAATATCTAATTTAGAGTTGGGTCAGTCATTACTATATGAAGAGAGGAGCTAATGCTACAAATTATTGTGCTAAGCAGAGTGATTCTTGGATCATCAAGTCTATCTTTAAGTACAGGGACCTGCTTATGAGTTCTAGAGCTTGGAATGAGTTTTTGCAAACAGATACATATAGAACCAAGCAAATATATCTGGAATTAAGAGGTGATCGTGGCCTGGTATCGTGGAGGAACATTTTAAGAGGAAATCTGGCCAGTTCAAAGGCTTTGTTCTTCTTGTGGATGGCATGCCAGAATCGTTTACACACCAAGGATAGGCTGAGCAAATTCGGAACTGTGACTGATGGTGTTTGTTTGTATTGTAACGAGACTGAAACATGTGCTCATCTCTTCCTTGCTTGTAGGGAAACTAGAGATTTCTGGCTGCAGGTGTTGAATTGGAGTCATAATCCCCATTCTCCTCAAGCCTGGACAGAGAAGCTAATCTGGATTACTACAACTGCTAGAGGGAAAAGCAATAGAGCTAAGCTCCTCCGCATATGTGTGGCTGAAGTCATATACCATATTTGGATCGTGCAAAATAACAGAGTCTTTAAGAATGCTAGAATGGAGCAACTCAACTTGCATTGGGTGCTGGATCGGATCAAGTATCGGGCAAAGCTTGACAGGAAACTAGGAGTGTATGTTGATACCTTGTAGTGATTGTTTTGTCTACTTGTAATCATGGGCTTGGATCTTAGTTGATCAGCTTGTACTGAATGTTTTTTGGAATATATATATTCTTTATTGCTCCAAAAAAAAAATCTAATTTAGAATTTATGATCTCACAAGCATAAACCATACAATTAATTTTAGACATCTAAAGAATAGATCTTCAAGTCCAATAATTGGATACTTGTTCAAAGCTCAGTAGGCTGATTATCAGTTGATAAATTAATTTTCTCAATATTAGGGGGAGAGAATAAGCAACTAAAAGTATGAACCAGAAGTTCAAATGAACTATTTGAAATAAAATATTATTATATTATTTTGATCCTCGAAGTTCAAAACACAATTCATTTGCAAAGTTGATGAAAGAAAATTATCAGCGGCTAATACTCCACTTAAAATGGATTCATCCATTGGACAATCTAATATTGCAAATGAAACTAAAGTTAAATATTACTCAAGTGAGGATATATGAAAATTCTAAGCATTTTGACATAACTTATTTTCTAGCTCCAGGAGAACTAATCAAGTATTTGAAATATGAAATAAAGAGATTTTGATAAATTATGTCATGAATGAAACACGGTGGAACTGAAATTAAGATAACCAAATAAAGTCAACATTGGAAATCTATTTGTGTACAATATAGCGCTAAAGATGATAAACGATAACAAGGATCATGAAGCAAAATCTACCAAATATTGTAGACAAAGTGAGAATTGGTCAAAATGAACAAATCATGAATCAAAGTAGGCATGGCAACAAAAACCGTACCCGCGGGTATCCACCCGAACCCGCCTCGAAGTTGACGGAAGAACCCGATTTGACTGGGTTCAGGTATGAGTTTTCTTCGATTACAAAATATAGGGACGACTCGGGTAATGGGGAAAATAGTACCCACCCCAAACCCGCCCCGTTTATTTCATTATGTATACTATTATTTATTTTTGATAATTTAGAATATTAAATAAGTGGTCAATGTTTTGATATTTTGATTTGTATTTATTATTTAAAATATTTTAAATGTATGTATAAATAATATAATTTGATTTTGGAAAAATAATTTTTTTTATTAAAAAAAATTATTTCACTAAATGGATGGCGGAGCGGGGATACCTGGACCCGTTTGGGTCGGGTTTGAGTTTTAATTCTCCATCGCCGTTTGGGTTTGGGGCGGGGAATATGGATTGTTTGGAGACTCGGGTTTGGGTTTAGGGGAGGTAATAACCGTCTCCAACCTACCCCGTTGCCATCCCTAATTCAAAGTCTATCAAAGATTGTAGACAAAATGAGAATTAGCCAAAATTAGAAGATCATAAATCAAAGTCTATCTAAGATTATAGACAAAGTGAAAATTCACCAAAAAAAAACATATTCAATTGAAGAATAATTAAAATCACTTTAAAAGCGAATCTTTTTTGGACCTGTAGTCCGAAGACCTCTAGGTGTGAAAATAATTCGATATAAATGAATTTAAAAAAAACAAAATTAGAATGGTATAAATCTTGATTTGTTGATCAATGATTTTCACAAAGACCTAAGATTGATTTTGATGAAATATATCCACCAGTAGTGGATTCAATTAATTTTTGATATTTGATTAGCTTGAAGCACATGAAAGGCTTACTTTGAATATGATATATGTTGTGACATCTTATTTATACGCTCTCACTTGATAGTGACATTTATTGAAGGGATGCATAATTTTGGATCTCGAGAAAGCTACTCCATCAAATTGAACAAGTCTCTCTATGAATTAAAACAATATGGACATACGTGATATAATTGTCTGAATAAATATTTTCTAAGGGATAAATATATAAATAAGTCCTTAAGTCCTTGTATTTTCATGAAAATATCTGGAAAATAATTTTCTATAATAGTTGTCTATGTAGATGACATAAAATTGTTAGAACTTCTGAAGAGATTCCAAAAGCTATAAGTTGTTTAAAGAAACTATTTGAGATAAAGGACTTGGGAAATAAAAAGTCCTTACTAAATGAACATTTAGATAATGGAACTTTTATACACCAAGAAGGTTATATAGAAAAACGTTAAAATATTTCTATATGGACAAATCTCGTATGTAGTCTACCTCTATGATGTTAGATCATGGAATATGCAGACGATTCTTTTAGATCTCGAGAAGAGGATGAAAAACTAATTGGTAACGAAGTACCATATCCTAGTGTAATTCAAGGACTAATCTATCTTGTTAATTATACACACCATGATATGTTAATTTCTATAACTCCACTAGCAAGATATAATTTTTCACCTACACGAAGACATTTGAACAAAGTCAAACATATACTTCGCTATCTTAGAGGTAAATGGACATGAGTTTGTTTATTCCAATATTTTCAAATTATAATTAACATGTTATGCATAAATAAGTTACTTGTCAAATCCTTATAATGGTACATCGCACAGATTACTTATTTACTTATGATGGTACAACTATTTCATAGAGACGTGTGAAACAACTTAAGGCAGCAACTTCATTTAATTATGAATTTTTTTTAGCACTACATGAGGAAAGTCGATAATGTGTTTAGTTTAGAACTCAAATTCAACACACTCAAAAGACTTGAGGTTTGAATTTTGTTAAAATAAATACAAAACTCATATACGAAGATAACACTACATTCATTGCTCAATTGAAAGATGGTTACATTAAAGGAGATCGAACAAAAAACATTTTTCCAAAGTTTTTTTCACTTATGATCTTCATAAAAGTGGTGATATAAGCTCCAACAATTTTTTTCATGTGATAATCTAGTAGACTTTTTAGTGCAAAAGATTGGCCTTCATCGTCGAAGAAATGATTGTTCAACTGAGGGAGAGAAATGAATTCGTTCAACTGAGTGGGAGAAATGAATTTTTCTTAAAATGATATTGTACTATTTTTCCTTCACTAGATTTTTTCTCACTGGATTTTTATTAGTAAGGTTTTGACGAGACATATCATAAACAAACATCCAAGGAGGACTATCATGAATAATGGATAATTGTCTCCCTATAATTTTCTTTCTTATTTGTAATAATATGTATTGATTAGTAACGAGGTAGTTTCTTCACAAATAATGATGTATTATTTTTTCTTCACTATAATTTTTTCCACTAGATATTTTCCTAGTAAGATTTTAATGAGACATATTCTTTATACACATCTAAGGAGGAGTGTTACAAATGACATGATTATAGATGTCCATCAATTAGGAGATGTCATATTCATTTTTTATTTATTAGATATGTCCTATAAATATGACTCATATTGTACTTGAAATTGACACGGATAATAAGAATAATATAATATCATTTCTCTCTTCTCTTTCTGTCCTTCGTCTCTAGTTTTTTATTATATTGTTTTTTTATTAATTTCATAAAAATTTTAATAATATATAATAATCAATTTCATTTTCTCAATTTTTAAATATTCTTAATTGAGTTATATTTTATTTTAATATTTAATACTCGAATCATTTTCTCAATTTTTAAATATTCTTAATTGAGTTATATTTTATTTTAATATTTAATACTCGAATCATTTTCTCAAATTTTGAAAAAAAAATGATAGGTCATAAGATTAATACTATTTCAGATTATAAATACAAATTATTTAGAAATACATTTGTCTCTTAGAATTCTCCCACACATTTTTAATCATTATAATTGCATATTATAATAGACACTTTAATAATAGTATCAAACATTTTTCATACATTATTTTTATAATTAAACAAATTTTTTTTATTTTAAATTTCAATTTTATATTTGCCTAAATCAATTTACATTATCATAGCATTCGGAGAATTCTTGAGGTTGAATGAACTATAAATTACTAAAAGTTATTTTTAAATGATTATTTTTTTCCAAATCTCATTGAAAAAGAATGTTCTAATCAATTAATTTTTTTTCAAAAGAACTAAAAAATACAGTTTTCAACAATATTGTTTGTATTTCTGTGACTTAGACCACTTTTGGTATCATTTGTCCTCACTATTTTAATGTCGTATATAATTTTTTTCTTCTTTTATTATAGAAACAAGCAAACCCTTGAACATATACATGTAAAGTTAATTTAATCCACTACAACACGGAAGGGCTTTAAAAGCGCTTTTTATGGGCTTTAAAAGCGCTTAAAAGCGCTGTGAAAGGCAGCGCTGGCGTAGGTAACAAAAGCGCTTCAAAAAGCGCTCTGGTAGGCCCCCTATAAGAGCGCTTTTCTGGAAAAAGCGCTCTGGTAGGCCCCCCTATAAGAGCGCTTTCCTGGAAAAAGTGCTCTCGTAGCCCCCCCTTTAAGAGCGCTTTTTCCAGAAAAGCGCTCTGATAGCCCCCCTGTGAGAGTAAAAAATAAAAAAAAACGCAACATACGAAAGCGCTTTTGAAAAAGCGCTCTTATAGGGTGGGCTTTAAGAGCGCTTTTTCTGGAAAAAGCGCTCTGATAGCCCCCCCTATAAGAGCGCTTTCCCAAAAGTGCTTTCATATGTTGCGTTTTTTTATTTTATTTTTTATGCTATTTTATTAATCTTTGGCAGCGCTTTTACTAAGAAGCGCTTTAGTAGGTGGACCTTTAAGAGCGCTTTTTAAAAGCGCTGTCGTTGCTAAATGAGGTATTTTAATGTGCAGCCTGTAATTTAATCCTCCCAGTCGACCTGTAATATTTTCGACCTGTAATATGTTTTCAACCTGTAATATTTTCGACCTGTAATTTATTTTCGACGATATTATTTCAGCCATCAGTAAGACAATATATATACTAATATAATACCATTATAATATCCAAAATTATATATATACATCATTACAACATCAATAATATTATAGTTCAAATCGACACAAATCCTACATGAAAAAGCGCTTAATATAAAATTGACACAAATCCTCTTTTATTTCTTCCAACTTAAGTCTCGGGTACCCAGCAGCACGGAATTCGTCAAGGTACTACAAAACAAAAACATAATATGAATGATACATTTAGTTAAATGTAATAAATTATATGAAATTATCTTAAGTTATAAATTCATACCGTGAGCGGAATCTCTAATTGATTTGCCTGAAGGATTTCTTTCATAAACCTCAATACAAAGTATCCGCAATCGTAACTGTTTCGCTGTTGCGGACACTACATAGAAAAACAAATAAGATTCTATAGTTGTCTTGTTTTATCAAGTAGCATAAATATATTATAAGCAAAATTGTGAAAAATAATGTACCTGCACTTGGATCCAAGTAATGTTGTTAGATTTAGTTCGGGATACCTGTGCGTCCCGTTGACTTCGGAACACTTGTATTGATCTAATTAACAAATATATAAAAGCATATGTTTAGATCAATCCCACAAATAAGTAAATATATAAATATACACGAACCCTACGAGAGCGCTTTTTGCGTAGTGATCATAGATATGTATGTTTTTCTGAAGCCATGATTTTTATTTTTATTTCTCAAATAAATAATAGAGTAAATTATCATAACTATACATATCAAAATCAGCGGTTTAGTTATAAAAAAAAAATATTCAAACCATATACAACTATTTATCAAATAAATAAATTATAGAAAATTAAGCAAACCAAAATAATTTATTTGCCTCTCATAAATTTTTTTATTTAAATACATTCTAGTCAAACTCGTGCAATGCAAGAGTTTATTACCAAGTATTACATAGTTTTCGACTTTACATCCCTCTTTTAATAACAATACAATACTTAGTATCATACACATTTATTCTTTTCAAAAAAATATATTTAAACTAATTTATAATATTTTCTTGAATAAAAAATAGAATATATTAATTCAAAAACACAAGAAATACACGATGATCGCTCACGATCTAGCCACCAAGTGCACCACAGGCTTTTTGTTGACTTATCTTCTACTTTAAAGGAGAAGTAGGACCAAACAATATATTTTTTTACTAAGCTCTTTGACATCCAACCTCTATACACAATCTTCTCAAGTATACTCTCAGTAATGTTATCTATACCATGATATTATTTCTATAGAACTAAATTCCATGAATAGTTTCAGCCAGTGCCAGTTTCAAGATATTGGCTTTCCAACCTTTCTTCCTAGTGTGTTCAATGACCCAATTTTGCTCTAGAGACCACTCCTTTTGAACATGGTCCACTTCCAGCTAGGTGAGGATTGCACTGCAGATGTTCTTTGCGATCAGACAGTCAAAGAATAAATGGTTAATTGTTTCTTCCACCTCTTGATACAAACTGCAAATACCCTCTTGAATCAAGCCAAATCTTTTAAGTCTCTCCTTAGTAGCTAGCTTACCATGGCAATCCAACCAAAAAGCAAGCAAAGCTCTTGGTCTAGCTATATTATTCTTGAATATTTCTCAATCCACCCCATGAATCTCTCATACACCACGCGAAATTCCAAAAATGCTTCCAGTTTCCGTAGATGCATCTTCGAAAGCACCTTTTTTTTTTTTAAAAAAAAATTGATTTTTTTCCGTAGATGCATCTTCAAAAGCGTTAAAACATAGTGGAACTTGGGATTTTCCCAATTAATTGGGAAAATTAGAATGTTCCGTAGATACATCTACGGAACACTCTCTTTTCAACCCCTTCCGTAGATACATCTGCGGAAGATTTCATGAACTTCACTACGCCAAAAACATATATATATATATATATATATATATATATATATATATATATATATATATATATATATATATATATATATATATATATATATATATATATATATATATATATATATATATAATCACAATTTTTTATATTAACCTTAATGTTTTTTTTCTCGTGTTCATTGTCTTATTTTTCTAATGCTTTAAATGATAATTTCTTTATTAGAATTATGTCAAGTATTTCTTCAAAATTGTTTACTGGTGATTGTAGAATTTACTTTGTAACAAAATTTTTTAGTGTGTTTCTTGATGTAAGGGTTGTACCCCTAGTGCGATATCTTATATTCAGTTGCTTATTAAAAAAAATAATTTACTTTTATTATAATATACAAGTTATATGGAAAATTATAAAAAACAATTTTTTATTATATATTTATAATTATTATTTATATATAGCAAGTAATGGAGTTATTAAATAATTAATAAAAATATTGTTAATAATCATTAAAGTATTGAAATTATGCTATATATTTTTTTTAAATTAAGATTATATAAATCATTTTAAATATATCATTTTTTTTACAACCACAAGCTTAACTCATTATTAATGTGAGATTATTCAATATATAGAGGAACACATGAATAAAATTACACCAAGTTTAGGAATTGACCGCTTTAACTAAAGCGTGAGCAACCGTATAGACAAAATAATAAAACTAAATTCAAAAATACTATTGGATTAAATAACCTTGAGTCACTTTTTAGGAGTCACTTTTGAAATGTAATAATTTCTAATTTCTAATTTTTATTGTTTTATTTTTCTAAAGCTTAGAATGGTAGTTTTTTATTGAGTTATGTCAAGTTTATTGTTAAAAATGTATTATTGATTATTGTAGAGTTAGTTTTATTATAATATGAGCATGAGCATGAATATGGTTAAGAATTTTATGATTAGGGCTTGGAACTTTGTCCAACTCCCTCATATGTACTATCACGATGACGACTACTTCATTCTCTGATTCAAGAGTCGTGAAGATAAGGATACGGTTTTGATGAAAGGACCGTACACCTTTAGAAGTATGCTTGTGATTATAAAGGAATCGAGGCCGGATTTCAGTTTGAAGAAAGATATTGTTAGAACAAGATTTGTTCTGATCAATTATCTTAGTTTTGATGATAACAATAATATGAATTTTGCTTAAGATTATATGGTACTCTAATCCAATGCAATTTCCTTTTCAGGAAATATATAAAGAGTACGCATAATTCAGCGCTCAGAAGCTTTGTCTCAAAGGGTTCAGCATGCAACATCAGAACATGATCTGGCAAGACATCAGAAGATGGTCGAAGCAGAATCAGAACATGGGTCTATGGAAGCATCAGAAGAACAAGAGAACAGAAGCACTGAAGTTCTGATGGTATCACGCTCAGAAGCACTTCAAGGTCAGAAGATCAGAAGATGCTATGCACCAAGCTGTTTGACTCTGATGATATTCAAACGTTGTATTCACAAACATCAGATCAGAAGGAAGTACAAGTGGCAAGCTACGCTGACTGACAAAAGGAACGTTAAAAGCTATTCTAGGCTACGTCAGTAGACACAGCGTGAACAAGGCTCGAGGTAGTTGACAAAAGCGTATAACATTAAATGCGATGCTGTACGGAACACGCAAAGCATTAAATGCACTCAACGGTCATCTTCTCCAAACGCCTATAAATATGAAGTTCTGAAGTGAAGCAAGGTTAACGATCCTGAACAAAACAACTTGCTAAAACGCTGTTCAAAATCAAAGCTCAGAATCTTCATCTTCATCAAAGCTCACTACATTGCTGTTGTAATATATTAGTGAGATTAAGCTTAAACGTTAAGAGAAATATCACAGTTTGTGATTATCGCTTTTAAGAAGCATTTGTAAACTCTTAGAATTGATTACATTAAGTTGTAAGGAACTAGAGTGATCGTGTGGATCAGAATACTCTAGGAAGTCTTAGAGGTTATCTAAGCAGTTGTAACTAGAGTGATCGTGTGGATCAGTAGACTCTAGAAAAGTCTTAGAGGGTATCTAAGCAGTTGTTCCTGGAGTGATCAGTGTGTGATCAGAAGACTCTGGAAGACTTAGTTGCTGACTAAGTGGAGAACCATTGTAATCCGTGCGATTAGTGGATTAAATCCTCAGTTGAGGTAAATCATCTCTGCGGGGGTGGACTGGAGTAGTTTAGTTAACAACGAACCAGGATAAAAATAACTGTGCAATTTATTTTTATCTGTCAAGTTTTTTAAAGCTACACTTATTCAAACCCCCCCCCCCCCCTTTCTAAGTGTTTTTCTATCCTTCAATTGGCATCAGAGCGTCGGTTCTAAGGTGCAAGCACTTAACCGTGTTTAGAAAAGATTCAGGAAGAGAAAAACGCTTCAGTAAAAGATGGTTGATGAAAGTGAAAAGTCTACACCTGTATCTACATCTGGCTCTGCTGAGCAATACAACGGTAACAATGGTTATACTAGACCGCCGGTATTTGATGGTGAAAACTTTGAATACTGGAAAGATAAACTGGAAAGTTACTTTCTTGGTCTAGATGGTGATCTATGGGATCTTCTGATGGATGGTTACAAACATCCAGTAAATGCCAGAGGCGTAAAGCTGACAAGGCAAGAAATGAATGATGATCAGAAAAAGCTTTTCAGGAATCATCATAAATGCAGAACTGTTTTGCTGAATGCTATCTCTCATGCTGAGTATGAGAAGATATCTAACAGGGAAACGGCCTATGACATATATGAGTCCTTGAAAATGACTCATGAAGGAAATGCTCAAGTCAAGGAGACTAAAGCTCTAGCTTTAATCCAGAAGTATGAAGCCTTCAAGATGGAGGATGATGAAGACATTGAAAAGATGTTTTCAAGATTTCAAACTCTTACTGCTGGATTGAGAGTTCTTGACAAGGGATACACCAAGGCTGATCACGTAAAGAAGATCATCAGAAGCTTACCCAGAAGATGGGGTCCTATGGTGACTGCATTCAAGATTGCAAAGAATCTGAATGAAGTTTCTCTGGAAGAGCTTATCAGTGCCTTGAGAAGTCATGAAATAGAGCTGGACGCAAACGAGCCTCAAAAGAAAGGTAAGTCTATTGCATTAAAATCAAATATCAAGAAATGCACTAACGCTTTTCAGGCTAGAGAAGAAGATCCTGAAGAATCAGAATCTGAAGAAGAAGATGAACTGTCCTTGATCTCCAGAAGGCTAAATCAACTCTGGAAGACCAAGCAAAGGAAGTTCAGAGGCTTCAGAAGTTCAAGGAAATTTGAACGTGGAGAATCTTCTGATGACAGAAGATTTGACAAGAAGAAGGTCATGTGCTATGAATGCAATGAGCCTGGACACTTCAAGAATGAATGTCCAAATCTTCAGAAGGAAAATCCCAAGAAGAAGATTCATAAGAAGAAAGGTCTTATGGCAACCTGGGATGAGTCAGAAGATGATTCAGACTCTGAAGATGAGCAGGCTAACTGTGCGCTGATGGCGACAGAAGATGAAGGATCAGAATCTACATCAGAATCAGATTCTGAAGAGGTATTTTCTGAACTTACTAGAGATGAGTTAGTTTCCGGTCTAACTGAACTTCTGGAACTCAAGTCTCAGATTAGTCTCAAATACAAAAAGCTGAAAAAGCTATTTGAATTTGAAACAAAGAAGCTTGAGTTGGAGAATTCTGAATTAAAAGAAAAACTTTTAAAATTATCCAATAATGTTGGATCTCCTTCTGATTCAGAAAAATCCACTCCGAGTCTAAACCATATTCTGAAAGAATATGATTTAAGTTTCAGGAAGTTCTTATCTAGAAGTATTGGCAGAAGTCAGCTAGCTTCTATGATATATGCTGTGTCTGGAAACAAAAGAGTTGGCATTGGTTTTGAGGGTGAAACCCCATACAAACTTGAACCTGTTGATGAAATGAAACTCACATACAAGCCATTGTATGATCAGTTCAAGTATGGCCACTCCCATGATATTAGGCACACTTCACATGCTCAAAGTTTTCACATAACACACACCAAAAAGCATGTGACACAACCTAGGAAATATCATGTAACTCACATTAAAAATTATCATGCTGTTCCTCCTATTGCTTACAATGTTAAACCCAAGTTCAATCAGAACTTGAGAAAATCTAACAAGAAAGGACCCAAAAAGATGTGGGTACCTAAGGATAAGATTATTCCTATTGCAGATATCCTTGACTGCAAAAAGGACAAAGCACAACATGTCATGGTACCTGGACTCTGGATGCTCACGACACATGACAGGAAGAAGGTCTATGTTCCAAGACCTGGTGCTTAAGTCTGGAGGAGAAGTCAAGTTTGGAGGAGATCAGAAGGGCAAGATAATTGGCTCTGGAACTATAAAGTCTGGTAACTCTCCTTCCATTTCTAATGTACTTCTTGTAGAAGGATTAACACATAACCTCTTATCTATCAGTCAATTGAGTGACAATGGTTATGATATAATCTTTAATCAAGAGTCTTGCAAGGCTGTAAATCAGAAGGATGGCTCAATCCTATTTACAGGCAAGAGGAAGAACAAAATTTATAAGACAGATCTGCAAGATCTTATGAGTCAGAAGGTGACTTGTCTTATGTCTGTTTCTGAAGAGCAGTGGGTCTGGCACAAAAGATTAGGTCATGCTAGTTTGAGAAAGATTTCTCAGATTAACAAACTGAATCTGGTCAGAGGACTCCCTAATCTGAAATTCAAATCAGATGCTCTTTGTGAAGCATGTCAGAAGGGCAAGTTCTCCAAACCTGCATTCAAGTCTAAGAATGTTGTTTCTACCTCAAGGCCATTAGAACTCTTGCACATTGATCTGTTTGGCCCAGTCAAAACAGCATCTGTCAGAGGGAAGAAATATGGATTAGTCATCGTAGATGATTATAGCCGCTGGACATGGGTAAAATTCTTGAAACACAAGGATGAGACTCATTCAGTGTTCTTTGATTTCTGCATTCAGATTCAATCTGAAAAAGAGTGTAAAATCATAAAGGTCAGAAGTGATCATGGTGGTGAATTTGAGAACAGATCCTTTGAAGAATTCTTCAAAGAGAATGGTATTGCCCATGATTTCTCTTGTCCTAGAACTCCTCAGCAAAATGGAGTTGTAGAACGAAAGAATAGGACTCTACAAGAAATGGCCAGAACCATGATCAATGAAACCAATATGGCTAAGCATTTCTGGGCAGAAGCAATAAACACTGCATGCTATATTCAGAATAGAATCTCTATCAGACCTATTCTAAATAAGACTCCTTATGAATTGTGGAAGAATAGAAAGCCCAACATTTCATATTTCCATCCTTTTGGATGTGTATGCTTTATTCTGAACACTAAAGATCATCTTGGTAAGTTTGATTCCAAAGCACAAAAGTGTTTCCTTCTTGGATATTCTGAACGCTCAAAAGGCTACAGGGTATACAATACTGAAACATTGGTTGTAGAAGAATCAATCAATATCAGGTTTGATGATAAGCTTGGTTCTGAAAAACCAAAGCAGTTTGATAATTTTGCAGATTGTGATATTGATATATCAGAAGTTGTTGAGCCAAGAAGCAACGCATCAGAAGCAGAGCTTCCCAGAAGCAAAGAATCTGAAGATCAAGTATCAGCTTCTCTGGAGAACCTAAACATTTCTGAAGAACCATCTGTCAGAAGATCATCCAGACTCATCTCTGGTCATTCAGAAGATGTCATTCTTGGAAAGAAGGATGATCCAATCAGAACAAGAGCATTCCTTAAGAACAATGCAGATTGTCAATTAGGTCTTGTATCTTTGATCGAGCCAACTTCTGTTGATCATGCTCTAGAAGATCCAGACTGGATAATTGCTATGCAAGAAGAACTGAATCAGTTTACAAGGAATGATGTTTGGGATCTTGTTCCTAGACCAGATGGATTCAATATAATCGGTACAAAATGGGTCTTCAGAAACAAGCTCAGTGAGAAAGGTGAAGTGGTAAGGAACAAAGCCAGACTGGTGGCTCAGGGTTATAGTCAGCAAGAAGGGATTGACTATACAGAAACCTTTGCACCAGTGGCCAGGTTAGAATCTATTCGTCTATTAATTTCATTTGCCACTCAACATAACATCACTCTCTATCAAATGGATGTTAAGAGTGCCTTCTTAAATGGTTATATAGATGAAGAAGTTTATGTCCATCAACCTCCTGGTTTTGAAGACTCTATGTCTCCTAATCATGTTTTTAAACTAAAGAAATCATTGTATGGATTGAAACAGGCTCCCAGAGCTTGGTATGAACGCTTAAGTTCTTTCCTTCTGAATAATGGTTTCACTAGAGGAAAAGTGGACACTACTCTCTTTTGTAAAACCTTTAAAAGGGATATTTTAATTTGTCAAATATATGTAGATGATATTATTTTTGGAACATCTAATGCTACACTTGGAAAGGAGTTTGCTGAGTCTATGCAGGCTGAGTTTGAAATGAGCATGATGGGAGAACTCAAGTATTTCCTTGGAATACAAATAAATCAAACATCAGAAGGAACGTATGTTCACCAAACCAAGTATGTGAAGGAACTTCTGAAGAAGTTTAATCTTCTGGACTGCAAAGAAGCCAAAACTCCTATGCATTCAACATGCATCCTAGGTAAGGATGAGGTAAGTAAGAAGGTAGATCAGAAGTTATACAGAGGTATGATTGGATCTCTTCTATATCTGACTGCTTCTAGACCTGACATTTTGTTCAGTGTTTGTTTGTGTGCTAGATTCCAATCAGATCCTAGAGAATCTCATTTAACTGCTGTTAAGAGAATTCTAAGGTATCTGAAAGGTACTACTAATGTTGGCTTAGTTTACAGAAAATCTAAAGAATACAACTTAGTAGGATTCTGCGATGCTGACTATGCTGGAGACAGAATTGAAAGAAAGAGTACTTCAGGAAGTTGCCAATTTCTTGGAAGTCATTTGATCTCCTGGTACAGCAAGAAGCAAGCAACTATTGCTCTATCAACAACAGAAGCAGAATATGTCGCTGCTGCTGGTTGCAGTACACAGATGCTCTGGATGAAGAGTCAGTTAGAAGATTATCAGATATTTGAGAGTAACATTCCTATATTCTGTGATAATACTTCTGCTATATGTTTATCTAAGAATCCTATTCTTCATTCAAAAGCTAAACATATTGAGATTAAACATCATTTCATAAGGGACTATGTTCAGAAGGGTGTTATATCTTTAAACTTTGTGGATACAGACCATCAATGGGCTGATATCTTTACAAAACCCCTGGCTGAAGATAGGTTTAAGTTCATTCTGAAGAACATCAGTATGGATTTATGCCCAGAATGAGAAGATGAGAAGTTCTCATGTATGAGTATCTTCTGAAATGAAAATGGATTATTTTTTTTATCAGAAGTTCTGATTGAAATCTTCTAGAAATTATGATTCGGTTATTACTAACGTTTCATTGTCTAAGTTGATTCAGAACCTCTTTTAAAGCAAAACAGCTGTAACGTTTTATCTCGGGATGGTAAACCTGTCGTTACTGTTCATGGATAAGCGCGCGTGCAGTTGAAGGGACGCCGACCATAGGTAACTGTGCTAGTCACCTCATTTGTCTTTATTATCTCTCCTCACGTCACGTAACATTAAATGTTTTTCATCATCTACTCTCTTTCAGTTTTTCTTTATATTCTTCAAACATTTTTCCTTCCCTCTCATATTCTCTCTATTCACTCTATCCTTTTGCATTCATATCAAACCCTACCCGTTCATTATCTGCAAATCCATTATGAACTCCTCATCAAGCCCAGGAAACCATGAAAAAGATCAAAACAACAAAAGGAAAGCTGATGAAACATCTCCCTCCAAACCCAAAAAGATAAAGATCACCTATGACCCTCTCAAGGTGAATCCATTCGAAGCAATGTTATCTGGAAACTACTCTAGACGTGTGTTTCATCCTCCTGGTGAAAGCCCTCCATCATCTCCATCTTCTTCCTCATCTTGTTTCCTTTTGGACTCCACTTCCTCTTCATCTAACCTTTCCTCTCCCTCAGCCCATTCCGAAGAAATCTCTTCACCCGCTGAGAATGTTGTCTCTGATAAGGATTGTGGAAGATCTGCATCAGAACCAAGTCTCCCTGACCCCTCGCCTGGAAGCCCAAGAAACAGTAAATGAGGCGTTTCACTCCTTCATGGCATGCTGGCACAGACTTTGTCTTAGCTAGGGTCTTAGGATTTGGTCTTAGTAGTTTTTCTTTCCTTGTTGCATCTGTTTTCCTGCATTCCTCTCCTGTAATCCTTCGTTTGATTATCAATGAAAAGTTTCTTTGTTTTACATTCCAGTGATTTTATTTGTCGTTTTATTCATCTGAATCTTTTGGAATATTCTTTTTGATGTTATGACAAAAAGGGGGAGAAGATAAATGATAAATGATTTGATTAATCTATCAGTTGCTGGGTAAAGCTCCCACACATTTACTAACAAGAACTGCAAGTTCTATATGGTTTAAGTGTTTTGCAGGTATAAAGAAGTGAAGAAAATCTTCAAAGCAAACACAAGAAGCTAAACCATGGAAACTGAAGCAAGCTGAGTGCTGTCAAGCTTCAGAAATCAGAAGCAAGAAAGAAGATAGAATTTGATTCATATTTTTCTATTTGATCTGACAAAATTCTATTTGCTCTGATACATTATTTTAGCCTATATGGCTCTGATACATATTATGTGTTCAAATATACATTTTATGTTCTGACTCGTTCATGCTGACTTTTGTCGTTTAGTTTTTGTTCTGTAACATTTCAGGATGTAGAGATGCTCAGATGATGCTCTGGTACATTCAACAATGTTCTGATACAAATCTAGCATGAAGTGATGTTGGTAGAAATTCAAAGCTCTGAAGCTATCCGAGGGAAGCAGAAATCAGAAGCTGCGAAGGTTCTAAAAGATCCAGAAAACTCAAGTTCTGAAGCTGTCCTAAATGGAAGCAGAAATCAGAAGCTGTGAATGTTCTGAAGATCAAAGAAATTCAAGTTCTGAAGCTGTCCTAGATGGAAGCAGGAATCAGAAGCTGTGAGTGTTCTAGGGATCTAAAGAAATTCTAGTTCTGAAGCTGTCCTATGGAAGCAGAAGTCAGAAGCTATGAATTCTCTAAAGACAGAAGCTTATATGATCGTCTCTACCGAAATAATCAGGGAAGTCTTTTATTAAAGTTCTTCGAGTATTTATTTCAGGGGGAGATTATTTATCTCAGGGGGAGATTGTTAATCTCAGGGGGAGACATATTCATATGCTTATGCTATAGCTGTGTAATTTGTCTTTTGCCGTATATTCTTTCTGATCGCAAATTCATATCATTTATATATGTTTTTGTCATCATCAAAAAGGGGGAGATTGTTAGAACAAGATTTGTTCTGATCAATTATCTTAGTTTTGATGATAACAATAATATGAATTTTGCTTAAGATTATATGGTACTCTAATCCAATGCAATTTCCTTTTCAGGAAATATATAAAGAGTACGCATAAT
Source organism: Vicia villosa (assembly GCF_029867415.1). Taxonomy (NCBI): domain Eukaryota; kingdom Viridiplantae; phylum Streptophyta; class Magnoliopsida; order Fabales; family Fabaceae; genus Vicia; species Vicia villosa. The sequence goes on along the minus strand of NW_026705861.1, from coordinate 333,657 downwards.
TCAGCGCTCAGAAGCTTTGTCTCAAAGGGTTCAGCATGCAACATCAGAACATGATCTGGCAAGACATCAGAAGATGGTCGAAGCAGAATCAGAACATGGGTCTATGGAAGCATCAGAAGAACAAGAGAACAGAAGCACTGAAGTTCTGATGGTATCACGCTCAGAAGCACTTCAAGGTCAGAAGATCAGAAGATGCTATGCACCAAGCTGTTTGACTCTGATGATATTCAAACGTTGTATTCACAAACATCAGATCAGAAGGAAGTACAAGTGGCAAGCTACGCTGACTGACAAAAGGAACGTTAAAAGCTATTCTAGGCTACGTCAGTAGACACAGCGTGAACAAGGCTCGAGGTAGTTGACAAAAGCGTATAACATTAAATGCGATGCTGTACGGAACACGCAAAGCATTAAATGCACTCAACGGTCATCTTCTCCAAACGCCTATAAATATGAAGTTCTGAAGTGAAGCAAGGTTAACGATCCTGAACAAAACAACTTGCTAAAACGCTGTTCAAAATCAAAGCTCAGAATCTTCATCTTCATCAAAGCTCACTACATTGCTGTTGTAATATATTAGTGAGATTAAGCTTAAACGTTAAGAGAAATATCACAGTTTGTGATTATCGCTTTTAAGAAGCATTTGTAAACTCTTAGAATTGATTACATTAAGTTGTAAGGAACTAGAGTGATCGTGTGGATCAGAATACTCTAGGAAGTCTTAGAGGTTATCTAAGCAGTTGTAACTAGAGTGATCGTGTGGATCAGTAGACTCTAGAAAAGTCTTAGAGGGTATCTAAGCAGTTGTTCCTGGAGTGATCAGTGTGTGATCAGAAGACTCTGGAAGACTTAGTTGCTGACTAAGTGGAGAACCATTGTAATCCGTGCGATTAGTGGATTAAATCCTCAGTTGAGGTAAATCATCTCTGCGGGGGTGGACTGGAGTAGTTTAGTTAACAACGAACCAGGATAAAAATAACTGTGCAATTTATTTTTATCTGTCAAGTTTTTTAAAGCTACACTTATTCAAACCCCCCCCCTTTCTAAGTGTTTTTCTATCCTTCAGATATGAAGCGTAATATGCCGATTTGGGTGAAGCTTTCGCAGCTTCCTCTTCATCTATAGGGAGCTAAAAGCTTGAGTAAGATTGGGAGTGCAATTAGCATGCCACCAGTCACAGATGAATACACTGTGTAGAAATTGTGAGTGTCCTATGCTCGAATACTAGTGGAAGTAGACATCACCTGCAAACTGCTCGACGAAATTACTATCAAAGATAAAGAAGGAAGAAAAGTGAAAAAAATGATAGAGTATAAATGAAGACCTAAATTCTGCGACAAATGCCAAGTTATCGGTCACATTTGTGGTCAAATCCCTAAGAAGAATATGTGGAAGTCAAAGCCTCAGCGAGAACTAAAGCTTGGTATTACTGTCAATACTACACCAAAGGATACGACTAAGAACAACTCAAATGAAAAATAAACTTAACCTTAAGGGTAGGTTTTTGGACAATTATGATTGTTATGCTAATGGACGTATTTGGATCAACTAGGACCATACTAAGATTGAGATTAAACACATTAATAGTACTACTCAATACATTCATTGTGGGGTTTATGATCTACTTGGTAATCTAAAATTCTGGCTCACTGCTTTGTATGCTCATAATCAGCTGGAGCATAGGAGGACGCTGTGGAATAATATTGAGCAGTTGAATACCACCCAGGAGGGGCTTTGGTGTGTTATAGGTGACTATAACAATGTCCTTCAGGCTCAGGACAGATTTGGTGGTAATCTGGTGGTTGAGAATGGGTATAATGACCTACAAAACATGATGGATAACACTCTGGTTTATGTGAAATGGATAGTACAGGAGATTTCTTTACGTGGTTTAACAAGCAGAGTAGAGACCCCATATACTTACGTATTGACAGAGCGCTGGCTAATCCAAAATGGCTGCAGAAATACTGTGAAAAGCGCTTTAGTAGCTGCGCTGCTACAGCTTAATTTTGGCGTAGTGATCATAGATATGTATGTTTTTCTGAAGCCATGATTTTTATTTTTATTTCTCAAATAAATAATAGAGTAAATTATCATAACTATACATATCAAAATCAGCGGTTTAGTTATAAAAAAAATATATTCAAACCATATACAACTATTTATCAAATAAATAAATTATAGAAAATTAAGCAAACCAAAATAATTTATTTGCCTCTCATAAATTTTGGAAATTTCTTTACCCACCTCCCTCTTTTCTTGGCCACCTCCGGTGAAAAACCCAAAATACCCTCACTTCGGAAATGCATTTCCGAAACGCTTATTTTTTTTTCAAAATTTGTCTTATTTCGGAAATGCACTTCCGAAAATACGACAAAAATGTGTTTTCGGAGATGCATTTCCGAAAACACCCCTTTTTTGGGTTTTCGGAAATGCATTTCCGAAAACACCTTTTTTTTGGAGGGGGGTGTCTTCGGATATACACTTCCGAATTTTTTTTGGGAGGGGGTGTCTTCGGATATACACTTCCGAAATATTCCAAGACCAAATTGGTCTTGGAATGTTTCGGATATAAACTTCCGAATTCAATAATTATTAAAAAATTAAAATCAAGGTGAATCAATACAATAAATCAAGGTGAATCAATACAACTAATAGGTATAAAATTTCCTAAACAATTTTAAAGTTAAAAATTATTTTACTAACTTATATAAATCAAAAACATCTTAATTTCATAAGTAAATTTTGAATTATTTAAAATTAAATATAATATAAATATAAATATAATATATATATATTATAAATTAAAACACTCATTGTTTTAATTTTTATAATTATTATATAAATGTATAAATATATTTATAATGAATATATAATAATTATTATATAAATATATAATAATTTTTATAAATATAAAATAATTATTATAATTATTATATAAATATATAAATATATAAATTAAAACACTCATTTTTTTTAATTATTTTTGTAAATATATAAATATATAATAATTATTATAAATATATAAATATATAAATAAAAAATTATAACTCATTTTGTAAGTGAAACTATTTTAATTTTTTAATTAAAATTATTTTAAATTTTAAAATATGAATCAAAATAGAAATATATAATAATTATTATTCATAATTTATAAATTATATCAAAATATATAATTATTATTATTCATTACTCATAAATTATATCAAATTTATGATAATTGAATTAATTAATATCCTAAAATTAATTTTTGGGATTTTTTTAGATTTTTTTTGTTGGTTCGGAGATGCATCTCCGAATTAGTCAAAATCCCAAATTTTGGGATTTTTTCGGAAATGCACTTCCGAAGTCTGGAAAAATTCAGAAAAAAAATATTTCGGAAATGCATTTCCGAAGCGGGGTAAAATGGGGTTTTCGCTGGGGGTGACCCCCATAGGGAGGTGGGTAAAGAAAAAATCTAAATTTTTTTTATTTAAATACATTCTAGTCAAACTCGTGCAATGCACGAGTTTATTACCAAGTATTACATAGTTTTCGACTCTACATCCCTCTTTTAATAACAATACAATACTTAGTATCATACACATTTATTCTTTTCAAAAAAATATATTTAAACTAATTTATAATATTTTCTTGAATAAAAAATAGAATATATTAATTCAAAAACACAAGAAATACACGATGATCGCTCACGATCTAGCCACCAAGTGCACCACAGGCTTTTTGTTGACTTATCTTCTACTTTAAAGGAGAAGTAGGACCAAACAATATATTTTTTTACTAAGCTCTTTGACATCCAACCTCTATACACAATCTTCTCAAGTATACTCTCAGTAATGTTATCTATACCATGATATTATTTCTATAGAACTAAATTCCATGAATAGTTTCAGCCAGTGCCAGTTTCAAGATATTGGCTTTCCAACCTTTCTTCCTAGTGTGTTCAATGACCCAATTTTGCTCTAGAGACCACTCCTTTTGAACATGGTCCACTTCCAGCTAGGTGAGTATTGCACTGCAGATGTTCTTTGCGATCAGACAGTCAAATAATAAATGGTTAATTGTTTCTTCCACCTTTTGATACAAACTGCAAATACCCTCTTGAATCAAGCCAAATCTTTTAAGTCTCTCCTTAGTAGCTAGCTTACCATGGCAATCCAACCAAAAAGCAAGCAAAGCTCTTGGTCTAGCTATATTATTCTTGAATATTTCTCAATCCACCCCATGAATCTCTCATACACCACGCGAAATTCCAAAAATGCTTCCAGTTTCCGTAGATGCATCTTCGAAAGCACCTCTTTTTTTTTTTAAAAAACAATTGGTTTTTTTCCGTAGATGCATCTTCAAAAGCGTTAAAACATAGTGGAACTTGGGATTTTCCCAATTAATTGGGAAAATTAGAATGTTCCGTAGATACATCTACGGAACACTCTCTTTTCAACCCCTTCCGTAGATACATCTGCAGAAGATTTCATGAACTTTATTAATTTATGATTTTCCCAATTAATTGAGAAATTAATTTGTGATTTTCCCAATTAATTTGTAATTTTTCCAATTAATTAGGAAAATCATAAATTAATACCATGTTTCTTCCCTTTTTTCAAATTCTCAGCCAGATTGAGCATGGCATGATCTGAAACATTAGGGGGAAGGATAGTCAGTTTCACCTCACAGTATTTCTGCAGCCATTTTGGATTAGCCAGCGCTCTGTCAATACGTAAGTATATGGGGTCTCTACTCTGCTTGTTAAACCACGTAAAGAAATCTCCTGTACTATCCATTTCACATAAACCAGAGTGTTATCCATCATGTTTTGTAGGTCATTATACCCATTCTCAACCACCAGATTACCACCAAATCTGTCCTGAGCCTGAAGGACATTGTTATAGTCACCTATAACACACCAAAGCCCCTCCTGGGTGGTATTCAACTGCTCAATATTATTCCACAGCGTCCTCCTATGCTCCAGCTGATTATGAGCATACAAAGCAGTGAGCCAGAATTTTAGATTACCAAGTAGATCATAAACCCCACAATGAATGTATTGAGTAGTACTATTAATGTGTTTAATCTCAATCTTAGTATGGTCCTAGTTGATCCAAATACGTCCATTAGCATAACAATCATAATTGTCCAAAAACCTACCCTTAAGGTTAAGTTTATTTTTCATTTGAGTTGTTCTTAGTCGTATCCTTTGGTGTAGTATTGACAGTAATACCAAGCTTTAGTTCTCGCTGAGGCTTTGACTTCCACATATTCTTCTTAGGGATTTGACCACAAATGTGACCGATAACTTGGCATTTGTCGCAGAATTTAGGTCTTCATTTATACTCTATCATTTTTTTCACTTTTCTTCCTTCTTTATCTTTGATAGTAATTTCGTCGAGCAGTTTGCAGGTGATGTCTACTTCCACTAGTATTCGAGCATAGGACACTCGCAATTTCTACACAGTGTATTCATCTGTGACTGGTGGCATGCTAATTGCACTCCCAATCTTACTCAAGCTTTTAGCTCCCTATAGATGAAGAGGAAGCTGCGAAAGCTTCACCCAAATCGGCATATTACGCTTCATATCTTTCTTCAAACTGAAATCCGGCCTCGATTCCTTTATAATCACAAGCATACTTCTAAAGGTGTACGGTCCTTTCATCAAAACCGTATCCTTATCTTCACGACTCTTGAATCAGAGAATGAAGTAGTCGTCATCGTGATAGTACATATGAGGGAGTTGGACAAAGTTCCAAGCCCTAATCATAAAATTCTTAACCATATTCATGCTCATGCTCATATTATAATAAAACTAACTCTACAATAATCAATAATACATTTTTAACAATAAACTTGACATAACTCAATAAAAACTACCATTCTAAGCTTTAGAAAAATAAAACAATAAAAATTAGAAATTAGAAATTATTACATTTCAAAAGTGACTCCTAAAAAGTGACTCAAGGTTATTTAATCCAATAGTATTTTTGAATTTAGTTTTATTATTTTGTCTATACGGTTGCTCATGCTTTAGTTAAAGCGGTCAATTCCTAAACTTGGTGTAATTTTATTCATGTGTTCCTCTATATATTGAATAATCTCACATTAATAATGAGTTAAGCTCGTGGTTGTAAAAAAAATGATATATTTAAAATGATTTATATAATCTTAATTTAAAAAAAAAATATATAGCATAATTTCAATACTTTAATGATTATTAACAATATTTTTATTAATTATTTAATAACTCCATTACTTGCTATATATAAATAATAATTATAAATATATAATAAAAAATTGTTTTTTATAATTTTCCATATAACTTGTATATTATAATAAAAGTAAATTCTTTTTTTTTAATAAGCAACTGAATATAAGATATCGCACTAGGGGTACAACCCTTACATCAAGAAACACACTAAGAAATTTTGTTACAAAGTAAATTCTACAATCACCAGTAAACAATTTTGAAGAAATACTTGACATAATTCTAATAAAGAAATTATCATTTGAAGCATTAGAAAAATAAGATAATGAACACGAGAAAAAAACATTAAGGTTAATATAAAAAATTGTGATTATATATATATATATATATATATATATATATATATATATATATATATATATATATATATATATATATATATATATATATAAAATTAAATATTTAAAATAAAATAATGATGTTTATATCTAACAATTACTTTCTTTTTATATTATTTATTTAATGATTATTTTGATATTCAATTGCAAAATTTTGTACTCTATCTAAGTTATCTATTATCTGATCAATTAAAAAATTAATAATTATATAAATATACTATAAATTTTCAACAAATTTAAATCGCTTAGGCCTATGCCGCTGGTCATAGTTTAGTAACTCGTGATTTACTTTGTCCGAAAAAAAGCGATGGACACATTATGTAATAAAATATTTAGTTTAAGGAGCAATTCTTGCATGGACACGGACCTAAATCCATATATTTAGGAACAACCAATAAGAAGAGAGAAATTTAAATTTATTTAAAATTTAATTTCGTTTTCAATTGCCAAAATGGAGGGTGGTTGTGATAATGGAGGAGAGAGATAATTTTAGTTTTATTATTTAATTAATAAAAAAATGTGTTTGGTTGTGTGTAAATGCAGGTGGTATAGCTGTGTCCATCTAAGTATTTTCCTAGTCTAAGTTGTTATATATAAATACTTTTTAAATTTAAATTTTTTTAGTAAGTTAAAAATATTTTTTTTCTCCCAATATCCAACAAACATAGAGTAAGCTTTTAATATTTTAAAAAATGACGAGTTAAAATTAAATAAAATATTAACATTTCTCAAACCTTACTAGAGATTTTATCATCACATAATTAGAACATCATTTATTAATAGAATTACCAATTACAAGCAAACCTTATTATATATTTCTCCACACCGTTTTATTGAGAAAAAGAGCAAAGGAAAAACAGAAAATTAAACAGAAAACCCTAGACTTAATACAATATACTACAACGGAACAAATTAAAAACATATTAACATGCCAATTGATCCCTATAAGAAGATATTTCCTCAAAGATAGGAAGTCTCCTTGATCTAATTGGACTCCATACATTAAGCAGTCCATCAATTCCCTTCACAAGATTATCATCAAGATGTAAATCATCCATAAACTTAGGTTGTGGCATGTTTGCATTCAATTCTATAAGCAATTCCTCAGCTCTTTTGAAACTTGATTTCATCAGAACCTTGAAGCTTTCCTTGCAAAACTTGTTCAAGAACTGAATAGGCTTCTTCATAACGAGATTGTCTCATTAAGCATAACGTCAAGTTTAGAGCATTGTTGGCATCAGCATCTATCATTTGGGCTTTCTTGAAAATTACTTCAGCCATCATGTAGTTTGTCTTTTGCATGTAGGCCCAGCCCAAGTTTCCCTATAACATCAATGAATTTAAGTAACAATAATCTAAGCAAAAAGAAAAGATTGGAATGTTAGATAAAAAGTGAAAGATTTAAGTACCAATAATCTTGCAGTTTCTTGCGAGCTCTCTTGGTAGTTCTTCCGTTAAAAGCCTCTCCTTGATAGATAAGTCTTAGTTTTTTTTTTTTCAATAAATCAACTTGCTCCTCTACTCTTCCACATTTCTGTTTAATTTCCTCAAGAACTATATTAGATTCATTCATATCATACACATGTTTGATTAATCAAATTAATCTTTATTAATAATTGACACTAAAAATGGTTAGTTGTGTCAGACCATCAATTTCTTGTGTCTGTGCTCTGATAAATTACTGTGACATATTAACTAAATTTATTATTTTTGTCAGACTATTAATGTCTGTGTTCTGTATCTGTGTCATCTTAAATTACTCTAAAATTATTATCTGTATCAGACCATTTTGTGTTGTGTAAATCAATCTGACACGTATTAATTTAACTTATTACTTGTGTCAGACCATTTTGTGTTTTGTAAATCAATATGACACGTATTAATTTAACTTATTACTTGTGTCAGACCATTTGTGGTTTTGTTCAATATCTGTATACATTATCATCAAGTGCTTCTTGAGAATGTTTAGAGCAAAAATCTCGATTCTATCTAATTGCTCCATCACAATTGACAATTTAAGATTAACCATTTTCATATTTCTGTCTTAGGACATTGACTTACCTCTAACACATATTAATTAAAATTGTGATCATCAATTTCTGTACTCTGATAAATTATTATGACATATTAACTCAATTTATGACTTTTGTTAGACCATAAATATCTGTGTTCTGTATCTGTGCTCTCCTAAATCACTTTAAAATTATTATCTGTGTCAGAGAGACCATAAATGTCTGTGTTCTGTATGTGTGCTCTCCTAAATCACTTTAAAATTATCATCTGTATTAATTAAATCACTTTAAAATTATTATATGTGTATTAATTAAACTTATTACTTGTGTCAAACCATTTGTGTTTTGTTCGGTATTTGTATATCTGCTATGATAAATCATAGATTAATAATTTATCTATGAAACATTGTATAAAAATACCTGGTAAAGATCAAGAAGAACATTATCAAGTGATTGTTGAGAATGCTTAGAGCAAAAACCTCTAAAAGATTTGATGGCTTCAATAGCTTCTTCGGTTCTATCTAATTGCTTCATCACAACAGCCATGTCCTTCACAGCACTATCCACTTTGTCGCCAGCATTAATTGCCTTCCAAAAGTACACTAAGGCTGCTTGTGGGTCTTTATCCACCAACTGAATTCATACACATTCATATCATTATTCAATATCAAACCTTAAATCTACATAAAAAAAACACTTCAAACTTTGATCATGTAATAAACCCCAAAGAATATTAAAAAAAAATTGAATATTGAAGGAAAAAATATTCCTTGAATCTGTATGATTCTTAGTCATAAAAAAAATACACTACCACAGTAAATAAAATGGTAAAAGTAAGTCTGAAAAAGTTCAAAATGTTTTGCACTAATACATAAAGTTAATAATTAGAAACAAAGTGAAATACACAAATATTTAGAAAAATACAACATAGAATTATGAGGAAATATTAATGGTGCAATTTTAAGAGACAATGATGCAGATAATTTCAATTATGAATGCATGCATGAACAATAAAAAACAAAGGAACCTTATGGATAACATACCATACCTGAGCATGTTTGGCTTTGACATAAGGAGTGTCACAAAAAGGAACCTTATGGATAACATGATAAAGATCATCTTTCTTTGCTTTGGAACTTTTCTTCGAGACACTATTTCCTTCCATTTTCTCTCACAAAAGATAGATACCCTTTGTTTTGGAGGCACATGCATGTAGGGGTGTTCGCGGTGCGGTTTGGTTCGGTTTTGAGCATAAAAGCCATCCTAACCGCGAGATAAAAATGCATGCGGTTCGGTTTGGTTCGGTTGATTTTTAAAAAGTCATCCAAACCAAACCAAACCAAACCAATGCGGTTAGGATCGGTTCGGTTAACTGCGGTTTACACTATAAAATAAAAATGTACTGAAATAAAAGGAAAAAGGAAAGTAATTCAATGTCAATATAATATATGATATTATACCATACAAAAGAAATTATATTACAAGAACAGTAGAGAACTAAAAATACATTATAAATGAAATACATATAAAATACAAAAACTAAGTGGATTATGCCAAAACTTAAGTTAATAAATTAATTATTAAAATTCAAAACGTTAGATGTGGCTGTGTGCAATTGAATTTGGAAAGATAATAAATTAATTATAAAAATTTAAAACTTAAGTTAAATATGCGGTTTGGTTCGGTTTCGTGAAATAAAAACCGCAAACCAAACCAAACCGTGCGGTTCAGTCCAAAAACTATCCAAAATCATCCAAACCAAACGCGGTTTTTTGCGGTTTCGGTTTGGATTGGTTCGATTTGCGGTTTTGCTTTTGGATTGGTTCGGATACGATCACCCCTACATGCATGCACCTTATGATGAAGACGGAAGAGATTCAGTGAAGAAAATGCGGGGTCTACTCACATAAAGAAAAACTTGGGACATAGGAAGATAATATACACAAGAAACTTCGGATGCTAACCTTATGAATGTGGAAGGAATTGAGGCTAGATTCTATATGATGACATCATGCTTCCAATGCTAATTGGTTTTTCTCACGTGGCATTTTTGTTTTTATTTTTGTTTTCCTATTGTTTGAGTACTTCTATTAGTGTTAATAATAATAATAATAATAATAATAATAATAATAATAATAATAATAATAATAATAATAATAATAATAATAATAATAATAATAATAATAATAATAATAATAATAATAATAATAATAATAATAATAATAATAATAATAATAATAATAATAATAATAATAATAATAATAATAATAATAATAATAATAATAATAATAATAATAATAATAATAATAATAATAATAATAATAATAATAATAATAATAATAATAATAATAATAATAATAATAATAATAATAATAATAATAATAATAATAATAATAATAATAATAATAATAATAATAATAATAATAATAATAATAATAATAATAATAATAATAATAATAATAATAATAATAATAATAATAATAATAATAATAATAATAATAATAATAATAATAATAATAATAATAATAATAATAATAATAATAATAATAATAATAATAATAATAATAATAATAATAATAATAATAATAATAATAATAATAATAATAATAATAATAATAATAATAATAATAATAATAATAATAATAATAATAATAATAATAATAATAATAATAATAATAATAATAATAATAATAATAATAATAATAATAATAATAATAATAATAATAATAATAATAATAATAATAATAATAATAATAATAATAATAATAATAATAATAATAATAATAATAATAATAATAATAATAATAATAATAATAATAATAATAATAATAATAATAATAATAATAATAATAATAATAATAATAATAATAATAATAATAATAATAATAATAATAATAATAATAATAATAATAATAATAATAATAATAATAATAATAATAATAATAATAATAATAATAATAATAATAATAATAATAATAATAATAATAATAATAATAATAATAATAATAATAATAATAATAATAATAATAATAATAATAATAATAATAATAATAATAATAATAATAATAATAATAATAATAATAATAATAATAATAATAATAATAATAATAATAATAATAATAATAATAATAATAATAATAATAATAATAATAATAATAATAATAATAATAATAATAATAATAATAATAATAATAATAATAATAATAATAATAATAATAATAATAATAATAATAATAATAATAATAATAATAATAATAATAATAATAATAATAATAATAATAATAATAATAATAATAATAATAATAATAATAATAATAATAATAATAATAATAATAATAATAATAATAATAATAATAATAATAATAATAATAATAATAATAATAATAATAATAATAATAATAATAATAATAATAATAATAATAATAATAATAATAATAATAATAATAATAATAATAATAATAATAATAATAATAATAATAATAATAATAATAATAATAATAATAATAATAATAATAATAATAATAATAATAATAATAATAATAAATAATAATAATAATAATAATAATAATAATAAATAATAATAATAATAATAATAATAATAATAATAATAATAATAATAAATAATAATAATAATAAATAATAATAATAATAATAATAAATAATAATAATAATAATAATAATAATAATAATAATAATAATAATAATAATAATAATAATAATAATAATAATAATAATAATAATAATAATAATAATAATAATAATAATAATAATAATAATAATAATAATAATAATAATAATAATAATAATAATAATAATAATAATAATAATAATAATAATAATAATAATAATAATAATAATAATAATAATAATAATAATAATAATAATAATAATAATAATAATAATAATAAATAATAATAATAATAATAATAATAATAATAATAATAATAATAATAATAAGGGATAGAGACATACAATTGAGTGGTATACACTCATAATTGAGTGGTATAGAAATTGAATATGAAGTTTAATCTCGAGATTAATCTCGAGATTAATCTATGGAGTTTTTATATTTGTTGTATTTTTGTCTCTAAATAATTTTAAATTTTATTTTAAGTGTTATATTTCTCAAATTAGTGATAATCAATTTGGTTTTATATGGTGCAGAGATATTGTAATAAAGGGAATGTATGAGGCAAAGTTCCAATAAAATTGTATTAGTAGTGTGATTCAAGTATTACAAAAGGAGGAGCTCACTTATATATAGAAGTGATATGTGAGAAAAAAAAGTGGTTACAACAAACTTCAGTTAGGTAGTTACACATTAACCAACTAAACTAACTAACTTGAAGCTCAAGTAACTAACTTTTAGCTAAAGAATCTTAATACTCCCTCTAAAGTTGGGAGATATATGTTACAGATTCCCAACTTGTATATAAGAACATGGAACAAATCCTTTGGCAAAGCCTTGGTGAGAGGATCAGCCAGCTGGTGTTTTGATGGTACATGTAGCAACCTGATGACATTTGCAGCCACAAGTTCCCTAATAAAGTGACAATCTATGTCAATATGCTTGGCTTTCTCATGACTCATTGGATTATTTGCCATTTGAATAGCCGATGTGCTGTCACAAAACACCTTACATGAAGGAACTTTGATGTCAAAAGCTCTTAGAAGTTGTCTTAGCCACAATAACTCAGATGTGACTGAAACTAAGACCCTATACTGAGCTTCAGCTGATGATCTCGATACAATGATGTGCTTTTTGGACTTCCAAGATACTAATAATTCTCCAATAAAAATACAAAAATCACTGGTGGATTTTCTGGTTGTTGTACAACTTCCCCAATCCGCATCAGAGTATGCAGAAATATGAAGTGAGGGATTTGATGAGAACAGTATTCCTTGACCCGATGTGCCTTTCAAGTACTGCAAAATGTGGTTGATCCCATTCATATGTTGCTTTCTAGGCTTTGACATGTATTGGCTAAGCTTATGCACATCATATGAAATGTCAGGTCTTGAAATGGTTAGATATAATACTTTGCCAATGATCCTTCTATATTGAGAAACATCTTCAAGTGAAGGACCTTCTTCATTATTAAGATTTGCACCAGGATCTATAGGCAGAAAAAGAGGTTTAACATTCACAAAGTCTGTATCCATAAGTAGTTGTAGTGTATATTTCCTTTGACACAAGTGTATCCCTTTGTTAATTTTTTTGATAAACGTGTATCCCTTTGTTAGAATAAGCAATCTCTAAACCAAGAAAATACTTCAGGTCTTCCAAAAGCTTTAACTTGAACTGAATTTGAAGCACGTTTTGAATTTCTTCAATGGGTTTAGGATCAAGAATGGCATGGACTATGTCATCTACATAAAAAATTTCTTGAATTTCTTGAATAATTTATTTGTCTCTAATAAAAAATTTATTTAAATACATTCTAATCAAATATGAGATGCACAACTTTTGCCGCATAATTCGATTCTAACCTCGTCAAATAAATTGTGACGTGGCATCCTTCAAAACACATCTCTTTTTTTATTTTCACAATATTATCATCTATTCATCTTTTTTTTCTTTATTCCATTCTATTATGATTATTCTCCTCTTAAATTTTCAATAGTTTAATGTTTTTTTACTCTCATTTACTCATCTTAAAAAGAAGTAAAAAAACATCAACTCCTATCACACGACTATAACATAACTCTTTATTTTTTTCCTCTCTCCAATTTCTTGATATTAGTATACCATAGTGAATCAACAATCTTGGTTTCTTCTCATTTCTATCACCCTAAGTGAGTGGTTCTAAATGGTTTTTGCAATACATTGGTAAATGATGCACTCCATTTAGAGGGATTTCTTATCATTTTTTAGGATTCTTAGGCACCATGTACGCTTCCAAAAATACCCTATACTTCTAGAGATATATCTCCAGACACATTTTTTTCTCAATGTTGGTTTGTTCCAGAGGTGCATCTACGGTATGTTTCCTGTTACGTACCTCCGGAACCTTTTTTTGATACATTTGCGCCATCCCTCATTCTTTATTTTTCATCTTCACTCTCTCCTAACTCTCTCACACCTCAAAAATTTTATTTCCACCAAATTTGATTTTATTTCACCCGAGTTCGGCAGAGAGCATCAACTTCAACGATCAACACACTCTAAATCATTCAAAGCTCAATATAATCGGTAAGTTTTCAAGTTTCTGAGATATTTTCGAGTATTTCTCGTAAAAGAGTTAGAATATAATTTTAGGGGTAGAAATCCTTAACTGGTTTCAAAAACATAGTTTAGAGATAATGTAGGTATTGTTTGTTATCTTAAACGTACGATCAGGACTTCAAAAAATTGATTTTCATGTGTTAGAGAGACGTCATTGTCGTGACTGGTGAGGTTGCAGAAGGTTTTGGAGTTTCATCTACGAAACAAGTTCATGTTAGGGTATTTTCGTAGTTGTAGCTCCAGAACAACCCAGAGGTTGTGAATGCTAGGTACTTTCGTAGGTGTATCTATGGAAGTTTTCCATATGTATATATCAGGAAGGAAAAAATGTTTCTTTTTTTTTCTTTTTTAATTTATTTGTATATAATTCTAATTTATTGGTTATACCTTGCAGACTTTATGGCTGATATAGAGAACCGACTGATACATGGACGAGTTGTACAACATGCATCTGTCCGACGTGCACAGAGATAGACAATTGTAGAGGAAGCCGGTGCATCTGTTCCAGGAGAGCCTAAAACTGAGGCTACGCCTAGTGCACAACCTTCATCCACTTCTTCATTGTGGGGGCGTCAGGATGCTGTTGAAGGTTCATCATAGGCCCTGTCTTCCAGTAGGCCTCGTTGGAATAGTTCTGTTCCACTTCCTGCATATGATAATTATTCGGTGCCACCTCTAGAGGGTGATGACCCACCTCACAGATCCATGAGTATGACTAGGGCGGCTACGCTGGCGGACAGGTATTCGAGGCTGGGAGAGGGATGCATGTGGAAGACCAGGAGTGTCGCTGCCAGTTGGTCACTATATGTGGTAGCAATCGTATATCCTTCTACTTCTTTTCACTTCTTTTCATCCTTAAGAACTATATTAGATTCATTCATATCATACACTTATTTGATAAATCAATTGAATCTTTATTAACAATTGACATTTTAAGATTAATCATTTCCATATTTCTGTCGGATACTGACTTAACTCTGACACATATGAATTAAAATGGTTACTTGTGTCAGACCATCAATTTCTTAGGTACGTGCTCTGATAAATTATTGTGACATATTAACTAAATTTATTATTTTTTGTCAAAACCATTAATGTCTGTGTTCTGTATCTATGTGCTATCTTAAATCACCCTAAAATTATTACCTGAGTCAGACCATTATTGATTACTGTGACATATTAACCATTAATATTTGTGTTCTGTATCTGTGCTCTGATAAATTACTGTGACATATTAACTTATTACTTGTGTCAGACCATTTATGTTTTGTTCAATATCTATATACATTATCATCATATTCTTGAGAATGCTTAGAACAAAAACCTTCCAAAGATTTGTTGGCTTTAATAGGTTCTTCGGTTCTATCTTATTGCTACATCACAATTGACAATTTAAGATTAACCATTTTCATATTTTTGACTTAGGAGATTGACTTAACTATGACAAATATTAATTAAAATCGTGACCATTCATTTCTGTGCTCTGCTCTGTTAAATTATTATGACACATTTTGTCAGACCATAAATGTGTGTGGTCTGTATCTGTGCTCTCCTGAATCACTTTAAAATTATTATTTGTCTCAGACATACCATAAATGTCTGTTCTTCTGTATCTGTGCTCTCCTAAATCACTTTAAAATTATTATCTGTGTCAGACCATTAGTGTTTTTTGTTGTGTAAATCAATTTGACACATATTAATTAAATTTATTACTTATGTCAGACCATTTGTATTTTGTTCCGTATCTGTATCTCTGTTATGATAAATGATTAGTAATTTACCTATGAAACATTGTATAAAAATACCTTGTAAAGATCGAGAAGAACATTATCAAGTGATTCTTGAGAATGCTTAGAGCAAAAACCTCTGAAAGATTTGATGGCTTCAATAGCTTCTTCGGTTCTATCTAATTGCTTCATCACAACAGCCATATCCTTCACAGCACTATCCACTTTGTCTCTGACATTAATGGCCTTCCAAAAGTACACTAAGGCTGCTTCTGGATTTTTATCCACCAACTGAATTCATACACATTCATATCATTATTCAATATTAAACCTTAAATCTACATAAAAAAAATACTTCAAACTTTGATCATGTAGTAAACCAAAGAATATATATAAAAAAAGGAATATTGAAGAAAAAAAGATTCCTCGAATCTGTATGACTCTCTGAATCTTAAAAAAAAAAAAACTCTATCACAGTAAAACAAAAATTTGGTAAAAGTAAGTCTGAAAAAGTTGAAAATGTTTTGCACTAATACATAACGTCAATAAATAGAAACAAAGTGAAATATACAAATATTTACAAAAATACAACATAGAATTATGAGAAAATGGTGCAATTTTACGAGACAATGATGCAGATAATTTCAATTATGCATGCATGAACAAATAAAAAACAAAGGAACCTTATGGATAACATACGATACCTGAGCATGTTTGGCTTTGACATAAGGAGTATCACCAAAAGGAACCTTATGGATAACATGATAAAGATCATCTTTCTTTGCCTTAGAACTTCTCTTCAAGACACTATTTCCTTCCATTTTCTCTCACAAATGATAGATACTCTTTGTTTTGAAGGCACATGCATGCACCTTATGATGAAGACGGAAGAGATTCAATGAAGAAAATGAGGGTTCTACTGTCATAAAGAAAAACTTATATAGAAAGATAATATATACAAGGAACTTAGGATACAAACCAATGTGAATGTGGAAGGAATTGAGGCTAGATTCTATATAACATCATGCTTCCAATGCTAAGTGGATTTTCACACATGGCATTTTTGTTTTTGTTTTCCTATTGTTTGAGTCCTTTTAATAATAATAATAATAATAATAATAATAATAATAATAATAATAATATCAATTTTTTTTAATAAGCAATTTGAACCTGAGACTTTGAGAGGAGCACACTCTCAAGTCCCAAGCGTTTCACCGCTAGATCACACACACGCACACATAATAATAATATCAACAATAACTAGACGTTTGCACGTGCGATGCACGGATATATTTTATTGAATTATTATTAATAAATAAAAATGTTTAAAAAATATTTTGAAATATTGTGATATTATATTAATTTTGTTTCTTAAGAAAAAAACTTAAGAACAATTTAGTAATATTTTAATATAATTAAAAAAGATTAAAAAAATCAAAGAGTATAAAATAATCAAATTTACATTAGAGGAAAAAAAGAAAAATATTGCACATATTATAAATTGGTATAGATAAGAAAATTATAAGTACTAATTTACTTTTTTGCAATTAACAAATTAAATATTGTCATTATAATTATAAAATTAAAAACGTATGTTTGAAGTTTCTAAAATGAAATAATAAAAAGATTTATGAGCAAAACAATTTTATTTTAATTTTAATTGTTAAATATTATTGTTTAAACAAATAATTTGATTTCTATTTATTTAATTAACTAATTATATTTTGAATTTTAAATAATTTATTTAGAGATAAAATAAGATATTTAATAATTTTAAGTAATATATAATTGATAATGATAATTGCATTATTAAGAGGAAGATAATTTAAAATTTGTTTCACCTTTCATATGATGGAGATGGGAGATATAGGGGTGTCCGCGGTGCAGTTTGGTTCGGTTTTGAGCATAAAAGCCATCCTAATTGCGAGATAAAAATGCATGCGATTCGGTTTAGTTCAGTTGATTTTTAAAAAGTCATCCAAACCAAACCAAATCAAACCAATGCGGTTAGGATCAGTTTGGTGAACTGCGGTTTACACTATAAAATAAAAATATACTGAAATAAAAGGAAAAAGGAAAGTAATTCAATGTCAATATAATATATGATATTATACCATACAAAAGAAATTATATTACAAGAATAGTAGAGAACTAAAAATACATTATAAATGAAATACATATATTAGACAGTAGAGAATTACATATATATATATATATATATATATATATATATATATATATATATATATATATATATATATATATATATATATATATATATATATATATATATATGTAGCTCAATGTTGAAAAGTATATTTTCGGCAAATATTTTTTTTTATCGTATCCACAGGGATTGGGTGATATTACCGCCGTTCAATAGTCACAATTGTTTTAAGTTTGATAAATTAAAATGAGTTTTTGTTGGTGTTTTAGAAATTATTTTTCTTCTTGAAATAAGACTAAAATACTAAAGATTAAGTTTTTATTAAATAAAAGAGTTTTGTCAAATAATAGAGTTTTGCCAAGGTTGGGATTCACTATCCAAATTTCTCATGTTTCCTTAGAACAAATATATGAACTCAAGATTATTGAAAATATTCTTGTATCCTCTCAATAATATTTATTTCTAAATATTATTGTTATAGTTACTATATCAATATTTAACCGATTTCTCCACCTAAATATCAATATAGCTATCTTGAATGTTTGATACAAAAGAAAAGTAGTGTATAAATCTATTTCTACAATTTATCCACTACTTGAAAGAATAGTTTAGGTCAAGATTTGAATAATCTTTTTCAACAATAATTCAAATCTAATTTTCAAAATAGGACAAAAGTATCAATCTATTTTAATAATCAATTATTTGTATACAAGAGTTAAAAGAAACATAATGAATGTATTATCTAAACCATGCATGTGAACTCAATAATGTGAATGTAATCTAGTATCCTCTCAATACCCTTATGTCTGAGAAATATTGTGATACTTGTTAAATTAATCTTTTGGCAATTTCTTCACTCAAAATATTATTTTAACAATCTTTAGCTAGCAATACAAATAGAAAATCAACTATGAATCTATTTCTACAATTCATAAATTGATTGAAAATAACTCTTAGAACTTAATTTATATTATCTCTTTCGACAACAATATAAATTAAAATATTCAAAATGACACAAAGAAGTTATTTCTACATTCAACATAATAATCTTGTTCACATACAATGAGTTTAAGATGAATACATGAGAAAAGTGAGGAATATAGCTACCTCCAACCTTGACAAAAGAAAATGGAATTTTGCTTCACATCTACATTGTTACTATTTTCTGGTTTTTCTAAGTGATAATGGAATGTGATCCCTCTAAGTGACATCTCTAAGTCTCTATTTATAACAATAAACAAAAAATCCCATTATTTCACTTTTTCAAATAAAACAAAAGGTAATGATTGTTGTTGTTTTTCAAAGACATGCAACCAATCATAATATATGGACCAAAAAGTGTCTTTGATGTAGCTTCCACTCCACTCCAAGTACACATGTCCCAAAAGTATCTTTGAGGTTGCTTTCACTCCACTCCAAGAAAGGTGGTCCCAAGACATGACTTAATGACATCATAAAAAGATTGCTGATTCCGCAAAGTTCGCGGCGCCAACAAGGGACGCGGCGCGAACTGAGTTGAATTTTTATCCTTTGACTTTTCCTTGCTTTTCTTGACTTTTTTTGTTTTTGCCTTGAATTTTTCCACGATCTTTCATCTAATACTCTTATTACTAAAATTCCACAAAATTTAACAAACAAAGTGAAATAACTACTCAAATAAAATAAAAATAAGATTAATTGCATATTTATAAATTATGTGAATAAAAGCATGTGAATTAAATAAAAATTGGATAAAGAGACCAATAAAAATAGTATAAAAATTAATACTATTTGGTCCCTAACAACTCTCCCCAACTTACCATTTTGTTTGTCCCTAAACAAAATTTTTCCACCAAAGAAACCAAAGTGACATAACAAGAGAATGATTAAGAATTTATCAAAACAATCGGTTGGTTCAAAAGTACATGGCTCTTCGCGATTCACTTAACTCAATACTAGGACAAAACATGAAAAAAATAATGGTTGGGTGCAAAGTACATATCAAGAAATTCCAAGTAATACATGTCAAAATTGAATCAAACCTACACACATCATGATAATGATGAATAAATATGAGGTTTTCTTTCACTCATCCGAACAATTAAATCAAAAACACTCAAATCATGCAATTATCAAAACAAATACCAAATCATGTGAAAAGTGAGAATCAAAAGGTCTTTTATGGGTTGTAATGTGACTTGGGTTACAAAGAAAGGGTAATATCAAGGGAAATTAAACAAAAATCCTAAGGGAGCATTTTTATCAAATCAAACTCAATAATACTTTCTTCTTGATCCAAATTATTTTTTTTTCTTTCTTTTTCTTTTTTTTTTTTATTTTTTTTTTTTACCAACACT
The DNA here is from genome assembly GCF_029867415.1 of Vicia villosa. Taxonomy (NCBI): domain Eukaryota; kingdom Viridiplantae; phylum Streptophyta; class Magnoliopsida; order Fabales; family Fabaceae; genus Vicia; species Vicia villosa. The sequence continues at coordinate 312,594 of NW_026705861.1, read as the reverse complement.
TATTTTCTCCCCAACTTTGGTTTTCAAACCAACTCAAATTGCAATAATGCTCCCTATAGGGAAAGAAATAGAATTGCAACCAAATTGGTTGAAGGTTCAAAATGAAACAAAAAAATTAAGATTCATTCATTCACTAAATTGATGCATTTGAATGAATCCTAAAATGAGCTCAAAGGGGTTGACTAAGGATCACTCCTCACAAGGTTAGTTGAATTTATTATTATTATTTTTTTGTGGTTTTTCTCAATATTAAACAATGCCTCTATCACTTTCATAATTTTCACAAAAAATGGACCAATGTATGATTTAGCATGATAAGAATGAGTTAAAATAAAGTTCGGTCTCCCGCATTTAGTGTACAATGGAAAGCTACCTCACACATGGTTAAGTTCTATTTTTGATTCAAAATTGACACGTATCTCAAAGAATTAATGATATGAAATTTGCACAAACCATCAAGTTATTCATGTTAAGTCTAGAAATCGGTAAAATTGTACCATGAAGTGCCGAGTACCAATCTTATCATTACCAACCAAATTGTCTTGCAATCCTCTCTTGTAATTGCCACATTGTTCCTTGAAGCTTCTCTTAATGAATAGAAACAATTAAACAGAATTTTTGGAAAGTGGGGTAACACAATTTGCATAAAATTCACACCTTTAAAACACACAATTAAACAAAAAAATGCAATTAACAAAAACAAAAAATTTACTTATGAAAGAAAAACTTACAACGTTGGGTTGCCTCCCAACAAGCGCTTTGTTTAACGTCGTTAGAGCTCGACGGTACACCTCCATGCTTTCCTTCTTGGCAACATCGATTTGGAAAGTGTCATGCTATTGAGCTTCCGAATCATCCTTTCAATTCCGGACTTGAATGGATATTGTTCATCGGTAGCCTTTTCACACAAACACAAGAATCTACAAAACTTACAAATCAAGTGAAATGCAAGAGAACTAATAATAAAATAACAAAACTTAAAACAATGAACTATTGCAATGCTTGCAATATCAAACGCCAATCCCCGGCAACGGCGCCAATTTGTTGAAAAGTATATTTTCGGCAAATATTTTTTTTTATCGTATCCACAGGGATTGGGTGATATTACCGCCGTTCAATAGTCACAATTGTTTTAAGTTTGATAAATTAAAATGAGTTTTTGTTGGTGTTTTAGAAATTATTTTTCTTCTTGAAATAAGACTAAAATACTAAAGATTAAGTTTTTATTAAATAAAAGAGTTTTGTCAAATAATAGAGTTTTGCCAAGGTTGGGATTCACTATCCAAATTTCTCATGTTTCCTTAGAACAAATATATGAACTCAAGATTATTGAAAATATTCTTGTATCCTCTCAATAATATTTATTTCTAAATATTATTGTTATAGTTACTATATCAATATTTAACCGATTTCTCCACCTAAATATCAATATAGCTATCTTGAATGTTTGATACAAAAGAAAAGTAGTGTATAAATCTATTTCTACAATTTATCCACTACTTGAAAGAATAGTTTAGGTCAAGATTTGAATAATCTTTTTCAACAATAATTCAAATCTAATTTTCAAAATAGGACAAAAGTATCAATCTATTTTAATAATCAATTATTTGTATACAAGAGTTAAAAGAAACATAATGAATGTATTATCTAAACCATGCATGTGAACTCAATAATGTGAATGTAATCTAGTATCCTCTCAATACCCTTATGTCTGAGAAATATTGTGATACTTGTTAAATTAATCTTTTGGCAATTTCTTCACTCAAAATATTATTTTAACAATCTTTAGCTAGCAATACAAATAGAAAATCAACTATGAATCTATTTCTACAATTCATAAATTGATTGAAAATAACTCTTAGAACTTAATTTATATTATCTCTTTCGACAACAATATAAATTAAAATATTCAAAATGACACAAAGAAGTTATTTCTACATTCAACATAATAATCTTGTTCACATACAATGAGTTTAAGATGAATACATGAGAAAAGTGAGGAATATAGCTACCTCCAACCTTGACAAAAGAAAATGGAATTTTGCTTCACATCTACATTGTTACTATTTTCTGGTTTTTCTAAGTGATAATGGAATGTGATCCCTCTAAGTGACATCTCTAAGTCTCTATTTATAACAATAAACAAAAAATCCCATTATTTCACTTTTTCAAATAAAACAAAAGGTAATGATTGTTGTTGTTTTTCAAAGACATGCAACCAATCATAATATATGGACCAAAAAGTGTCTTTGATGTAGCTTCCACTCCACTCCAAGTACACATGTCCCAAAAGTATCTTTGAGGTTGCTTTCACTCCACTCCAAGAAAGGTGGTCCCAAGACATGACTTAATGACATCATAAAAAGATTGCTGATTCCGCAAAGTTCGCGGCGCCAACAAGGGACGCGGCGCGAACTGAGTTGAATTTTTATCCTTTGACTTTTCCTTGCTTTTCTTGACTTTTTTTGTTTTTGCCTTGAATTTTTCCATGATCTTTCATCTAATACTCTTATTACTAAAATTCCACAAAATTTAACAAACAAAGTGAAATAACTACTCAAATAAAATAAAAATAAGATTAATTGCATATTTATAAATTATGTGAATAAAAGCATGTGAATTAAATAAAAATTGGATAAAGAGACCAATAAAAATAGTATAAAAATTAATACTATTTGGTCCCTAACACTCAATAAAATACAAAAACTAAGTGGATTATGCCAAAACTTAAGTTAATAAATTAATTATTAAAACTCAAAACGTGAGGTGTGGCTGTGTGCAATTGGATTTGGAAAGATAATAAATTAATTATTAAAATTCAAAACTTAAGTTAAATATGCGGTTCGGTTCGGTTCGGTCCAGTTCGGTTTTGTGAAATAAAAACCGCAAATCAAACCGAACCGCGCGGTTCAGTCCAAAAATCATCCAAAATCATCCAAACCAAACGCGGTTTTTTGCGGTTACGGTTTGGATTGGTTCAATTTGCGGTTTTGCTTTTGGATTGGTTCGGATACGATCACCCCTAGGGAGATACATAGATTTAAAAAGAAAGTAGGGAGTTATAGCTTTCCACTAATGAGTTGTTATAGAAAAGTTTATTGATTTATTTTAATTATACTTAAATTTTTTTTTAATAGGCAATGGAATTAAAGGGAGCAAAAGGGATGCTCCACCCCAATACAAAGAGATTACAAGGCAAAACACAAGAGAGGTTGGGTATTCCAACCGAAATAATTACACAACGGCACCTTCTTATAAAAAGAACCTAACCAATTCCACGAAATGATAACAATCTCCGACATGCACTCTATAAAACTAAAAGACTCATCTTTGAAGACAATAGCGTTACGCTTAATCCACAATGTCCAAATCGTCGCAAGCCAAACTACCGACAAGATAGCTCTCTTAGAAGGACAATGAACCTTTGCACAATTATAGAAGAATTCTATAAAGTCCTCTAAAGACAACAGATCCCCGACTGCAAGCCACATATAAACACGACGCCAAACTCTAAGCGAAACAACACAATCCGAAAAAAGATGCACCCGAGATTCTTCCGCCATCGAACAAATGACGCATTTAGAATCACTACCCTCAATTAAGATACCCCGACTCACTAAATGATCTCTAGTAGCAAGACGATTGTGTATAAATCTCAAACAAAACAAAAGAATTTTAGAAGGAACCTTGACTTTCCAAAGATGAGAGAGAGCCCGAACTTTATCCGCATTCAACGACGGACCCGACATATTAGCTTTGAAGAAATCATAGCAAGACTTTACCGAGAAAATTTCGTCCGAAGTCAATCTCCAAGAAAAAGAATCAGTCTCTTCCTTCAGCATAGCAAGAAGGCCAAAGAGCTCCCTAAATTCCGAAAATACCTGCTGCACACCTTCGCTGCCGGCAACAGTCATAGCAGCAGCCGCCGCAGGAACAACAGCTCCGCCTCCCTGCACAGACACCCTCCCCGACCAATGCCCAGCATCTCCAGCCACACCGTAGTCGTTCTCAGCCACCAAGAAAGCAGCACTGCCAGCCACAAATATATTATGCAGAGCCCATTTCCAACAACTATTCTCAAAACCTGCAGAGGCAATATTTTGAATATGATTATGAGCCATAGAAAACAGAGAAGGATATCGTTCCATTAAAGATCGCTGTCCGGTCCAGTTCGCATACCACAAAGGAGTTGAAACCCCATTACCCACACTAACAAGAACAGCACTAGAAAAATTGTCCAAGAGAAGATTATCATAATTGTCCGAAATAATTAAATCTCTCCACCAAATAGAATCTTTTTTCTGCACCACCAAGGAATCTCCTACCAAAACCTTAAGCTTAATGTTACCATACCGCACTTCCAAAAGATCTCGCCAAACCGCATCTTTATCCGTTAGGATTCGCCATTTCCATTTACTAAGCAAGGCCACATTCATGATCTCCATATTTTTAACACCCAAACCACCTTCTTCCCGGGACTTACACACCGTATCCCAACTTACCCAATTAATAGAACGTTTAAGATCTCCACCTCCCCAAAGGAATTTGCGTTGAATCGAACACACCTCATTCAAAATCTTCTTAGGCGCCTTATAAAAAGAAAGCGTATAGATCGGTAAAGCATTAATAACCGAGTTAATAAGAACACCCCTCCCCGCCATACTAAGATTGGTACCTTTCCACACCGATCACCGATAATTTCTTCTTGAACAACAAAGTAAAATCACTCCACATTGATAATTTCCTCGGATTATCTCCCACCCTAACACCGAGAAATTTGAAAGGTAACATCCCTACCTTGCAAGAGAGGAAACTAGCCGCGGCTTCCATGAACCAATCTCCGGAATTAACCCCATACAAATTACTTTTATGGAAGTTAATCCGCATTCCCGACATCATCTCAAACCCTCTAAAAATTGCTTTTAAACTCTATAGGTTAGCCAAATCACACTCGGCAAAAATCAAAGTATCGTCTGCAAATTGGAGCAAGTCCACCTCCTTATCACCATTAATCTTAAAGCCACGGAACTCTCCCAACTCTTTAGATTTTTTCATAAGAGCCGTAAGAACTTCCATCACAACGACAAACACAAAAGGAGACAAAGGATCTCCTTAACGGAGACTGTAATACGGTGAACTGACTTTTTATCCAAATGTCGCGGTTAAGCACGAGTCGCCACCGGCTTTTATTTTATCAAATTATAGAAAGGCTAAAAGAACAGAAAAAGACCTTTTGAAGAGATTTTGAGTTCGGGGGGGTAAGTTATACAAAGGGAAGGTGTAAGGCACCCTTTGCATCCATGGTTATCCATGGGCTCTTAATTGCTTAGCTCACTTTTGTATTGTTTGAAATGTTTGAAAAGGAGGTGTGAAAAGTAAAAACTTTGAAGAAGAACTTTAGCTTGTAAATAAGCGTAGTCTTTTGAAAAGTATTTGAAAATTAGTGGAAAAAGAGTTTGAATTTGATTTTGAATTTGAAATAGAGCAAGCAATTAATAGCAACTACCCTAAGTTTGAAAAAATCGTTCTTTTAGCCTTTCGGGTGAAAGGGTCTATCCATACCATGAGAAGGCAGGAAGTCTTTCAATTGGATGTTGAAGGGTCATCGAATTATCGTTCGCCAAAAGACTGTCCCTACCATAAAGAGGGCAGATAGTCTAAGGGAAGGATATAATAGTCATTAATCTTAAGGCAACAGGCGAGGATACCTTAGCAATAGGGACAAATTATTTACCGAGGCAACATCGAGGGAGTTTCATTAACTTTGAAGGCAACATTGCTTTAGGTACCCTCGAAATCGAGGGACTTTGACTATTTAGTATGTTTAGAGGCAACAAGGCAACAATATAAGGCAACAATAAGGCAACAAGAGGGATTACCCTAAAGGTGTGTGAGTGCAACAATCACGTGGTTCAGTTCGAATATTTAATCTTGTATTATTAGTGATCTAACGTTTGATTGATGATCTTGCACTCCCTAATTTACTAACCACACAGTTAAAATCATACGGAAATTAAAGGCGGAAAGCTAAATGTCCTACGCTATTACAATAAACACCTGCGGGGACGGGGAATTAAAAGGCAAAGAATAAGAGAAATCAATAATTAGTATAAGCATCCTTGAACGCCTTGATCTTCCTCGAATCCTTGATAGACACTCTGAAAATTAAGAGGAAAATAAATAAGGGGTGAGTGTAGAACAAATTCATTAATTAGTGAGGCAAACCCTAATTTTTAGAAGGCAAAAATAAAGACAAAAACAAAAATAAAAATATTATTTGAACAAGCAAAGGATTGGAAACTTAGCTTTTGATTGATAGGGCGCGTAGTCGGAAGATTTCTGATTGACCCTAAAAGAATTGATATGAAGAAGAGAAGCGTTAGTGCATTTAAGATTCGTTAACCATGGCACAAACCCTATTTTATCCACAAAAGATAAAATAAATGGGGTTGAGCAAACCCTAAAAGGTTTGATATAAAATAAATGAATATTTAAATGAATAAATAACCCTAATCTTTAATTAATATAAATAATGTTAATATTAAAAAAAATCAAAATTCCGATTAAATAAATTAAAAGGTTATGAAAACATAATTTTATAAATAAATAGGTTTAGATAAAATAAGTTTTTTCTTTTTAAAAATAATGAAGAAGCAAGAAAGAAAAATTAAATAAATAGATAAAAGAGGAAATATGTAATAATAATAAAAAATATAAAAGTTAAAAAACTTAGCTCTGGTATGGTGTGGGCAGCCTGTGAGGTTCCATGGTGTGCACTCATTTCTGGGGCGTTAGATCTGGCTGGACCTTGATCCGAGGGCTTCATGTTGAGGGTGCATGGTGGATCCTGATGAACGACTACGCATTTGATCTGTAAATGAACAACAACATGTAGTTGTTAAAAAATAAAGTGTCACGGCTATGGTTTGAACCTAGGCCATTAAACTCATTGATACCACACCTTACCAATCCAGCTGCGTTTTGTATTTGTAAATTTTATCAACCACAATTAATAAATATGAAACATTATGATAAATAGAAATTCAAAGAAAGTCAAACACTAGGGCCCGCCACTAACTGTACGCAGCTGTCATACCCCAATTTTTGACCCTAAGATCATACATCAATTGCATTCAATCATCAATCAAGAAAACCATTGTGAAGCTTTATCTTTGATACTGTGATTATCTCTGAGGGGAATTATCGAGCATTTATAGCCTTTTATTTGTTTATACTAACCAAAATACAAAAAATATGCATTTTGTTTCCCTTGTTTGTGTTTTGTAGGAAAAAGATCGAGCAAAAATCAAAAAGTGCAAGAAAGGGAATTTTTGAAATTTTCAATATGGAAATCGATTTCCCTCTGTAGGAAATCGATTTCCACCTTATTTTTTTTCAAAATTTGAACTCTGGACTCAGGAAATCGATTTCCTACAGAGGTAAATCGATTTCCTGCTGGCAGAATGTGTTTTTTTGCCTTTTTTATGCTTGTTTTGGCTTCCTACTTCCTCCACTTCATTAATATCATTGGATCTAGGATGTTGATAGGTTTGAAATGACCTAATCCATAATATTAGGTGAATGATATTAATGATAGTGTGAGTTGATTATCTTTTGTGAATTTTATTCTTCTTCCTCCATTTCATTAATATCATTGGATCTAGGATGTTGATAGGTTTGAAAGAACCAAATCCATAATATTAGATGAATGATATTAATGATAGTGTGAGTTGATTATCTTTATGCATTTTATCTTCTCCTTCTCCTTTTTTTTCTTTTGATCGATGAAAGTCTTAATACTTTGAGAATTCTTATGGATTCTTAGTAAAGACTAGATCGTTACCTATTTTCTTTTCGTGCGGTATTGCTTTCGGAAGGCGATCTACATATCGTTCTTCTCGCATGCATTAGCACATAAAGTTTTGACCGGCCTCGTTGTAGGGTGATTTCTACATAAATCACTTGGCGATCTGCTTAACATAGCGCAATATTTCGTGTCCCGAATGAAAAAGATCAAATATGGAAGAGAATTGTATGCGGTTGATTTAAGACTTGTGGAGGTTTTTATCGTGTAGTCGCTATGATTTTATCAAGCTTCTGATAAACCCCATTGAATTTAAATCCGAGTACATCATTCACTCACCATAGATCTTCCTACTAACTTTGATAACATACTTGACAAGTTTCAAGATGGTTATCTTTAACACTTAACAACTAACTTTAATTTCCGCACCTTTACTATACCGCTCTTTATATTACCGCTCTTTATATTTCTTGCTTTATCGCTTTACTTTATCATCTCATCATATTTACCTTCCGTCATTTTTTCTTTGTCCACTTGGACATATGTTTATGCTTCCGCATTTTTTTCTTTTGTCCACTTGGACCATACTTTACTTTTTTCGCTAAAACACTAATAAATAACCAAAATCTAAAAAATACATAAGGTTCTCTTTGGACTACCGGTTACTATCCCTAGCGCTTTGGAGATTCGGACTTATGGACCTAGTACCTCTGGACTCATTCTATTACTATCCTGTGATTATTCTGTCTGTCTGGCATTGTTCTGTTGTATGTTTATGTGTGCAGGTATTTCCTTGAAAGCCCTTGATGGTTAATTCCAAGGCATTGATATAAGGATTTTACCCGAAAACAGCCGTTACTCTGCCCAATTTTCGTCAGAATTTTAATATGCTTAATGCAAAGTGGTGCTAAGACAATAAGTTCATCTGGATCCCCAAGTGTTAATGTGTTGGTATTGATAAATCCAAAGGATGGGAAAACTACCTTGGCTCTTAATGTCAAGTGTTGGCTTCTTATTCGGTTAGACCGTTTCTTTCCTTAGCTTTTATTTTATGCATTAGGTTAGCCTCTTCATCTCCTCCCATTCTTAAATTTTCAAAATCTTCTCCCTTTTTCCAAAATATTCTTATGTTTGCAATCTTTTCAAAACCTTTTTCTTAAAAATATCTTTCGCCCTTAGTGGCTTTTCTTCAAAAGTTTAGACACCGTTAATTGTCGAAACGAGTGGTTATACCCCACGATTTTGAAATTGATTGATAATAACAAGATCTTTTCCGTGTGAGAGAGCTAGTGGCATACTCGTTGATTTTATCCGAGTTGGAGCCCTTCTTTCATTTGCGATGCAAAGAACTTGTTTGTTCTCATGCTCAAGATCAATGGCTGAGTATTTCTCTCTAACGATAACAAAGTGTTTATTCGTTTTAAAAACGTTTTTCCCAAAAGCGGAACTACATTAGCTCTGACTTCTCCATTGCACCGAGGAGGTATGTAGGCCCAAGGCTTAACGCTTTGCCGAGCTTATTTTAAAAATAAAACACCGTTTTTTAACACACACACAACACAGATTTTCAAAAAGGTTCCCGTGGAGTACCACGGATATGAGGGGTGCTTAAAACCTTCCCCTCATATAATCAACACCCGTACCTGAGATCTCTTTCTTGTTTTAAAAACAAAACTTTGGGTTTTACGTTCTTTTCCCTTTTCCTTTGAAAAAATAAAGCGCGGTGGCGATTTCAAACGCAATATTGATTCGAGTCAATCCCATGGCTTCGATATCAGATTTTTCCCCGCTACAGAAAAATGGCGACTTCACTGGGGATCCAGTTTTAAGTGTGTTAAGCCTATTTTTGTTTATCTGTGTGTTTGTATATATTATTATGTGCTTTGTTTGTTTATTTTCTTTTTCTTTTTGGTGCTCGATGGTTCCTCTGTGATGAGATAAAGTTCTAACCCGAACTTTGGTGAGTAACTTGAGATAGGAGGTGGTAAGACCAATAGTTGCATGTCAGGAGCAATCCTTAACATGAGCATCATATGGTGGAACCCCAATCAGTGGAGGCCTCATGGAAGGTAGTAGAGGTTGTTACGAACCATCGTGATAACGCTATTACTTTCAATAGTGAGTGTCCGTAGAAGCTGAATGACCTAGAACCCTTTTAACCCATCTAAGCCTTTTTAGGATGTAGTGCAGAAACAAGATCAAGTACCAATTTGAGCTTGTTGTCATGCGATACTACGCTCAGACGAGGTCTTTTTAGGCATATTATTGGCGCCCATGAGCAATTGTGCGTGCCGGTAGTATCCGATAGAAGATTGAAAACTCTGGGAACCTTTGTAGAACCCGTTCGGCAGGTACAAAATTCCCTAGTACATACCTTTGTGGGTGGTTCTTAATCTTGACTCCATGTTGTGGTGGTCGTTTTCTTTACCTCCCCGTTTCACTTGGGAGGACGGCACGCTAAACCCTTCACGCGAAATTTGGAAGGAGAATGCGCCCGTGGTGGGATGAATTTTGTTTCAGTTCTTCCTACGATATCACACGAACTTTCTTATTTGTCCTACGAGTAGGAAAGGGAAAAAAAGATCTCAACTAAACCCTAGGAGTTTGCTAAGTGTGGGGATTTCACCTAGACTAGAAATTCTGGAGTCCGGGAGGTCGGTTATATATAGGGAAGTGTTTAAACACCCTACATATCTGTAGTACTCTACAGGAACGTTCTCTGTGTCATTGTGATTGTGTTTGCTGCTAATGATTGGGAAAGTTTCTCCTTTGTGTTAGGAGAAGGAATTGAATTGATTTGAAAAGACAGACAGATAGACAGACTGACTATTTTTGGTATTTTATTAGCTCGCTGAGATTCCTTGTGAACCTCATGCCTACATATCCCTAGTGGAAGTCAGAGCTTAATGTAGTTCGGGGAACTAACTAGGGAAATTACTTATTTTTGGTGCCTTGCTTGAAGCTCAAGGTTGAAGCTTGAATTAAATCTCTGTTTACAGTAAAGAGACATGAAATCATCTTTACAGAGAGGTATTAGTACTATTCTACCACAAACATTTAAAGGAGTGACAGAATAACTGAATTCATTTCATTCAAGAGGGGGACCTTACTTGTGTATGTGCAAGTATACCAGTCAAATGCCTCTTAAATGAAAGAAAGTTGCTCATCCAAATTAGGGAAAGTTACCACATGTCTGGGTTTTACTGCGACCTCATGCCTTTCAAAATCCTAAATGGGAGACTTGATTAAAATTGAAATTGAAATGGAAATGTTTGTTTGTTTGAATGTGGTAGAGTAGTAAAAATATCTCTCTATAGAGATAAGCTATGTCTATCTACTGTATAAAAGATTTGACTTTAGCTGGCTTGTATGAGGCCCAAGCTTGAGGCTTTTTGATTGATTTATTAATTATTATTGACTCTGGGAGATGACTCCATTGGGGATTAATTACAGGGTATTTTTGTGTTCTGTACAAAGCCCAGAATTGAGGCTGACTCTACTTAGGGAGACTCTATTTATGTGCCTTGTACAAAGCCCAAGGTTGTGGCTAACTGCTGAGGATAACTGAATTTTTGAGACTATGAATGACTCTATTTTGTGTGCCTTGTACAAAGCCCAAGGTTGTGGCTAACTCTAGCTAGGGAAAACATTATTTTCTGCCTTGTACAAAGCCCAAGGTTGTGGCAGACTCTTAAATAAACTGAGTATGGATGACTCTATAGGGAAAAGATCCTAGGTGTTAGGAATCTTTGACACATGAAAGTATGGTTTATCTGCCTTGTACAAAGCCCAAGGTTGTGGCTATTGAATGATGAAGAACTCATTGGGGAGACTCTATTATCTGCCTTGTACAATGCCCAAGGTTGAGGCTGACTCTTGACAGGGGAGTTTTATTGTTTGGGTGCCTTGTATGAAGCCCAAGGTTGAGGCTAACTGTTTTTGTTGGTTTTGACTCTACTGAGGAGATTTTATTTATTGAAAGACTGTTTTTCTTTGGAAGCTAACCCTTTCCAGGGATTTTGACTCAGCTGGAGAAATTATTTGGTAAAAGACTGACTTCATCATGTTTTTTGGAGGCTGACCCTTTCCAGGGGTTTTGACTCTTTTGGGGAAATTATCTCCTAAGAGAAATGAATCTTTATTTATTTTGACATTTAATAATTGACTTTGGAGGCTAACCCTTTCCAGGGAATTTTATTAAAAATGAAAGAATGTGTGGAAGCTAACCCTTTCCAGGGATTTTGTTAACATGAATGGCAGAAAGATTATCTAATGGAGACTTCTTGTTTAAAGCCCAAGATGAAGGCTGACACATGCTGAGGAGAAAATAAACATAGATCCTAGACTCTGCTTAGGAAGATTGATGAAGATAAGGGTGACAGAGACTGTCCATGTCTCTCATTCCAAAAATGTACTCAATGTGAAATTGAGACAAACTTAGCTTGTTTAAAAGTCTGGTTTAAATTGGAAGAAACTCACCAGGGCAGGCTAAAAGGTGACTAAAGACCTGTTCCTATGTTTATAAGAAACTTGATGGGTCCTTGTATACAAGCTCAAGAGGAAGCTGGAAATGCTTTTAAGAAGCCTGTGGGTCCTTGTACAAAGCCCAAGAGGAGGCTAATCGAGGGTCCTTGTTATAGCACAAGAGAAAGCTATGTAGTTTTGAACTTATTTTGGCTCTAAGCAAATGGGTAAGAGGTTTCACCGGGAATAATTCCTCTTTGGGTGGATGTGTCCTATTATTTGGATTCTAAGGTTTTTACCAAGATGTTTCACCGGGAATAATTCAT
>NW_026705860.1:0-76181 GCF_029867415.1 Vicia villosa | reverse complement strand
TCATTGAAAAGAGAGTGACAGAATATATATACTACTAGTATTTTCAAACAATTAATATTATAAATAATTTAATTCTTTGTATTTTGATAAGAATTACATGCAAGTAATTTGAAACTAGATAAGAAATGACAAACAATATTTGTTATATTTTTAAAGAAATTCTAATATTAATTTGTGAAATGCTTAACACAAAATAAATATAAAAAAAATATAAATTTTAAAATATATTTCACATTTTTGCAGCGCATTATATTTTAAAATCTCTTTTTTTTGTTAGTGTAACAATCGGGGAGGGTCGAGTCGGGAGCATTGTTAATTTCCGGGATATTCTGCTTGAGCAACACACCTTTGTGGGAGACACACCACTTCTCCACCTAAAACATTAAGATGATAGGTGAGTGGGTTCTCTCATTTATAAATGCTTAAGTCATCACATGCATTTCCAATGTGGGACTATTATCCACACTCACACTTGTATTTATTCTCAACACTCCCCCTCAAGTGTGAGTCCACAATGCTCCCCCTCAAGTGGAAAATCTTCTTCCACTTGTATCGTCGATGGACACACGGGACACTCTACGCACATGCAGAAAACATACCAACGATCATGTGGAGATACTTTCGATACAAGTAAGCTGGTCCCTTTCTCGAACCAAAGGCTCTGATACGATTTGTTAGCGCAACAATCGGGGGAGGGTCGAGTCGGGAGCATTGTTAATTTCTGAGACATTCCGCTTGAGCGACACACAACGACCATGTGGATATACTTTTGATACAAGTAACCGGTCCCTTTCTCAAACCAAAGGCTCTGATACCATTTGTTAGCGCAACAATCGGGGAAGGATCGAGTTGGAAGCATTGTTAATTTTCGGGACATTCCGCTCGAGCGACACACCTTTGTGGGAGACACACCACTTATTTGTTAGCGCAACAATCGGGGGAGGATCGAGTTCGGGAACATTGTTACTTTCTGAGACATTCCGCTTGAGCAATACACCTTTGTGGGAGACACACCACTTCTCCACCTAAAACCTTAAGGTGATAGGTGAGTGGATTCTCCCACTTATATATGCTCAAGTCACCACATGCATATCCAATGTCGGACTATTATCCACACTCACACTTGCATTATTCTCAACACCCCCCTCAAGTGTGAGTCTATAATGCTCCCCCTCCATGTAGAAACTTCTCTTCCACATACACTTGTATCCGTTGTTAGCGCAACAATCGGGGGAGGGTCGAGTCGGGAGCATTGTTAATTTCCGGGACATTCCGCTTGAGCAACACACCTTTGTGGGAGATTCACCACTTCTCCACCTAAAAATTTAAGGTGATAGATGAGTGGGTTCTCCCACTTATATATGCTCAAGTTACCACATGCATTTCCAATGTGGGACTTTTATCCACACTCACACTTATATTTATTCTCAACATTTTTCCACGCATTATCTTCAATAATATCAGGTGATCAATATAATAATTTTACCATTGTTAATAAAATAAAAAATAAACTGTGATAGTTATATTTGTTTTGATATTAAAAATTAAATGATTTTAATATATTAAATTTCAACCTTGTCAACTGAAAGGAAAGGCCATGGTCGCAAAAAGATTGAGATGAAAAAGATGAGCAATGAGAGCAACATGCGAGTGTCTTTCTCGAAGCGTCGTAGTGGGTTCTTCAAGAAAGCCAGTGAATTTTGCACACGTTGTGATGCAAATGTTGCTCTTGTCGTATTCTCACCTGGTGAGAAGGTGTTTTCCTTTGGTCATCCACATGTCGGTAAGGTCATAGATTGTTATCTATCACGCGTTCCATTGCAAAATAATGGCACCATGCAATTCATCGAGGCTCGTCATAGTGCCATTGTGCGTGAGCTCAATTATCAACTAACTCAAATCAACGATACGTTGGACATTGAAAAGAAGTGTGGTAATGAGCTGAGCCATTTACGTAAGGAAATCGAGGCTTAGTTTTGGTGGGCTTGTTCTATTGATAGGATGAATAGGACTCAACTTCAAAAAGGCTTTGGAAGAATTTAAAAAACTTGTTGCACAACATGCTGATAGGCTTGAAGTTCAGGGTGCACCTACCCAAACTACTCCAACTCTCCATCATCATTGAAATCCTCAACAAGCTCAAATACTTCAACCACAATTTTTTCAAAACCCTATGATACAACCTTATTTGTTTGGTTTTAATAATATGGGTGGAAATGGCGGATATGAAACCTCTAGATTCTTTTGATTTGATGGTTTAGATTCTCCTTATGATGTCCTTATGAATATTTATTTTTCATGTTGTTTTAATTATTTTCAATTAAAGCACACAGGTTTAACTAGTTTGATTTATGAGACTTGGTTAGGACTGAATCTTTAGTTTCATGTTGTATTATGTATTTGTTGAAATAAGGGGCATCTTATTTATTTATATATTACTATTCCTTCAAAAATTAATTAATCTTTTAAAGTTCAATGAATCAATTTTATTCTTCATCCGTTTTAATCATTGGTATGGCGTTATAAAATTGCAATCGAGTGTAAAAAAAGATGATGACTTGAGATGAATAGTTTTTTCTGATCCGTAAGAAATGTATCTCTCTTAAAACTTAATAATTTAACTCAAGCCGTCTAAAAATACTTCAAGACATAAACATGTACCATTTAAACTACTCTGGGAGGATATTGCTTTGTTGATGAATATTCGTTTTCCTGAGATTTATCAAAGTCCTTTTTGAGATTTTTGTGGTGCTCATTGCCTTTGGTTTTTTGTTTAGCGGATTTTTCATGCACTTCTTGAATTAATTTGTTCGATCCTTATATTTCTTGTACTACTAACCACTTCTATTTATATAATTATTTGCCTTCCAAAAAAATATAATTGATTGTCTACTACAAGAAAATATGGAATTTGTTGGGTGTTAAACACCTCCCAACATCAAATAAAAAAAAAAATTCAACTTAATACGTTGATCACGTCATATGTAATGGAAGGAGTTTCAAAATTTTGAAAAGCTAAGTTGCAGGGAGTGAAACACCTTGCAACTCTTTTTTAAAAAAGTTAAAATATTTTGAGAGGAATTAAGACATAGAGAGTTATTGAATGTCAGGGTGTAGAGGACCGTTCTGGTCACTTTTTAAGTTGTAGAGTTGTGAGGTGAATATCACATTACAAGTCACAACCAGTGGCGGAGTCAGGAATTTTAGACAGCCTGGGCAAAAACTTTACACCATTGATTATTCATCTGTTTTAATTTTTACACCTTATTTTTACTAATTTTGTCCCTAATCATGCCCTTGATTTTGTCTAAAAATCGACTGTTAAATTGAGGGAGTACAAAGAAAATAGGGGTTTAGCCCGGGCGGGCCTCTGGTCACAACCATTAAAATTGTGAGGTGATTTACACAGTTGCGAGGAGAAGATCACAACGCAAGCATAAACTTCACACACATGCATGCACGCAACACACATAATTTCATACGATCGCTTATACTCATTCATTTTTTATCGATTCCTTTAAAATCTTTGACAAAATTTAATCCAAATTGATTGAAACCCTTATTCCTTTCAAGACCTGAGCATTTGATCCGAATTTTGTGCAATATTATCTCAAAGTTTGTTTTTCTCTTCAGTTTAAGTAAGGTACACATTTTTTTTCTTTATACGCTCTGGTTCATAGCTTTGACCAAATATTGTTCCTACCGAGAATCGAACTCGGTATTCCCTGAATCTTCGTCTCCAATAAGGTACACATTTCTAATTTAATGTTTTTGTCATCTATATTCGATTATGGTAGATGATTTAAAAAAATTGTTTGCTGTTATTTGTTTGTGGTGGTTGTTTGTTTTCTCTAAATATTTTTATTCTTATAAAATAAAACAAAATATTTGTTTTAATATATTTAAATAAATGTTTGTGGTGGCTTTTTATTTTTTATATAAAATAATACAAAATAAAAGGATGCTAATACATATATATATATATATATATATATATATATATATATATATATATATATATATATATATTAATAAATTGATGTTAATTTTTTGTTTTGTTTATTATAATAAAACATAGTAAAATATTTAAAACATCCAACCCTTGGGTTTTGATGATTATAGGCGGATTTGTTTGGTGGGATGTGTGTATAAAGCTATATCTAAACATTTGACTTCAAGATTAAAGAAGGTGTTGAACTCGGTTGTTTCCAATTGTCAAAGTGCCTTTGTTCCGGGTAGACAATTATTGGACGAAGTTTTGGTTGCTAACGAGGTTGTGGATATGGCGAAGAAGGAAGGGAATAATTGTTTACTTTTTAAGGTGGATATTGAGAAAGCTTATGATAACATTTGATGGGATTTCCTTAAATTCATGTTGAGAAAGATGGGGTTTGGGGCTACTTGGATGAAGTGGATGGAGGCCTTGATCTTTTCGAGAAAAATGTCGGTGCTGCTGAATGGTAGTCCTACGAAGGAGTTTGCGATTGAGAAAGGTTTAAGGCAAGGTGACCCGTTATCGCCGTTTCTCTTTGTTATTGTAGTGGAGGGTTTGAAGAGTTTGGTTAGTAAGGCGGTGGAGATCGGTGAGTATGTTGGTTTCAATATAAGGAGAGCTTATAGTGTGGATATCTTACAATTTGCGGATGGTACAAGCTAAATCCTTTTACATTGATATTCCTTAGCGCTCAAAAATCACATAAACTTTCATAAATATGCATGTCCAAACTTATATATGCATGGCATAAGTTTCCATATACCAAAAACATGCATTTTCACTCCTTATGTTGAGGTAACCGGTTACCAACATTCATGTAACCGGTTACTGAAACTATGAAAAGTATTCCCACTGGTTTTTGTATGGGTAACCGATTACCCTTGTTTCAGTAATCGGTTACTGAGTTATAAATTTCAAAAATTGTGAACGTTGGGAGTGGGTAACCGATTACCCTACTTTTGGTAACCAATTACCTACTGAACCAGTGCCTTGTTTCACTTTGCTTCATTTTCAAACGTGAATATCTTTTCAAACCTTAGACATTGCATTGTTTGATCATTTTATACTCTTTCTAAAGGGTGTAAATACCTATATAAATACCATAACCTTCATATTTAATCTCACCTCTTTCATTACAATTTACCACGTTTTTTGTCATACATTTTCATGCAAGTGTTTCATACTTGAACTTTCATTGAAACTTTTTCTGCACATTGTTAGAAAAGTTTCTCATTCATACATAAACACTTGAGCACTATTATATCATTGTAAATTGTCTTGCTTGAAAGAGAAGATCAATCCTAGTGATTGATATATGTTTATCAACATTACTATTCAAATATATCTGGTTATTATTGACTTGCTATCCAGGATTGTTGGAAGAAAGGGTTGTTGATTAGTGAGAGGATTGTTCTCATAATCAAGTTAGTAAATCCAAGAGGATTGTTCTTGGTGGTTGAAATCTTGTTGTCCAGGATTGTTGGAAACAAGTGAGTCATTAAGGGAGGATTGTTCTCTTAGTGTACTTAGTGAAAATCCAAGAGGATTATTTTTGGTGTTTGGTTTGTCTTGTGTAAGTCACAAACAATAGTAAAATCTATTTCATGTTGAAAGGGGACTGGAGTACTCTCGGATTGTGAGGGGAACCAGTATACATCATTGTGTTCTTTACTTTTATGCATTTACCGCTTTCACAAATCATAACCAGAAAAGAAAGTAACACGTTTCTAAACTCTTGCACCAAACCAGAAAAATAAGAACAACAAGTATTCAAAAACCGGATAAATCTTCAAAGTCCTAATTCACCCCCCTCTTAGGCGCACTCTTGAACTTACAATACTTTATTGATAGGTGATGGGAGTTGGAAGCAAGTTTGGGCTGTCAAGCCAATTTTAAGAGATTTTGAGATTGTTTTGGGTCTTGGGATCAACTACCACAAAAGTAAACTTATTGGTATCAACGTTAGTGATAATTTCTTGGATATTGCTTCTAACTTTTTGTCTTGTAGGAGGGAGGAAAATCATTTTACTTTCCTTGGTATTCCTATAGGTATTAATCCTAGAAGGATATCATCTTGGAATGTGATTTTGAATAAAATTAAGTCTCGGCTTTTGGATTGGAAGGCTCGGTTATTAAGTTTTGGTGGTAGGCTAACTCTCCTAAAATCCGTTCTTTGTAGCCTTTTGATTTTCATGCTTTCTTTTTATAAGGCGCCCAAAAAGGTTTCTTTGGGGCGGATCGAGTGAAGGAAGGAAAATTATTTGGGTTAGTTGGAGGAATATTTGTTTACCTATTGAGAAGGGTGGCCTTGGGTTGCGAAGGATCCGAGATTTCAATTATGCTCTTCTTCATAAATGGCGTTGGAGAATTCTAGGTGGTTCGGAAGCATTATGATATAAAGTGTTGAAAGCTATATATGGAGATATTAATCTTCATGTGGTTTCTTATGATGGCAATAATTATAAGAGGATTTCGAAATCTTCTTGGTGAATGGATATTTTTCTATTGGAAAATAGCTACAACGAAAACTTGTTTGTTGATAATTGTAGATTTATTATCGGTAACGGTTTCAACACTTCTTTTTGGCAATCGCGTTGGATGGATAATAATTGTTTGATGGATTTATTTTCGGTGGCGTATAATCTTTTAGAGTTGAAGTATATGGCGGTAGCGGGTATGGGCAGTTGGATCAATGACGTTTGGGTTAGGGTGGACTTTGGCATTCGGTGGTTTAGCAGCCCGACAGCTGTTTCTGTTGTGCAGCGGCTGCATCAGTTTTTGTGTACTGTGCAGCCCGTGTTTTCGGCTAGGGACATTGTTGCTTGGCTTCCGGATCCGGACAACTGGTTTTCAGTTAGGAGATGCTATGCTATTTCAGATAAATTTCATGTTCCTATGGATCTAGAGAAGGAGTTCTCTAAAGTCTTTAAACTTATATGGAACTTAGATGTGCCTCAAAAGATTACGTCATTTGATTGGAAATGTTTTATCAATAGAATGCCTACAAGGGATCTTCTCCTCTTGAGAGGTATTTCTTTCCTTTCTTCTATTGGTTGTGTTTTTTTGCGGATTGGAGAGGGAATCTTTGACACATATTTTGTTTAATTGTGGGGTCTCCACTTTAATTTGGAAGGAGGTGGCTTCTTGGCTTGGTTTTATTGATTATGAATTTGTTTGTATCTTAAGTCGTTTTTTGAGTTGGTATAGATTTTGTAAATTTAAAAAGGTTAATTATGGTAGAGAAGGGACCATTTGGTTGACTACTTGTTGGTCTATTTGGAAGCTTAGGAACGGGATCATCTTTTGGAACAATTCTTGGAACGTTTTCGATAGCGTTTGGAGTATTAAGGCGCTTATTTAGCGGTGGTCGTTTATTGAGAAAATTACTCGTACCAACTACAACTTCTATGAGTTTAGAAAATTTCTATATTATATCTTTTCTAGGTTATATTTGGTGACTAATTTTTTTCGGTTAGAGCTTAGCCTCGCCCCTTTTGTAATCTCGTGCTAGAACTTTTGGTTCTATTTATATTATCTTGATTACAAAAAAAAAAAAATTATTTAAAACATAATTAAAACAAAATTTCAATTAATTTAATATATTATATGATAATAACTAAATAATATTTTATTTAAAATTATAAATTATAAATATTAACAGCATTTATGTTTTATTTAAGTAAATAATAATAAAATATTAAAACCAAATAAAGACAAATAAAATAAATTCATAGAAAAAGAATTTAATATTACTTTTACATAAACAAATAAAAAATATAATAAGGATATATGAAATAGATACATTAAAATATTATTCTTGTAAGTGTATATCTAACATTGAATAATAAATAAAATAGAATTTTTATTTTACTTAAGTAAAACAGATTTTAATATTATTTAATACTATATTTAAAAATTGAAATTAAAAAGGATTAATATATTTTATTTGTTTAATTATTTTATTTTATGTTTTATATGTTAAACACAATTATAAACATACTTAAAAAAATTATATTTTATTTGATATTGTTTTATATTTTATATTTTAATTTATATTTTAAAAACAGAAGTAAAATATATTATATATTAAAGTAATATTATTTATAAATTAAATGTTATAAAAATTAAAAAAAAGTGTAATGACATATTTTGTTTGTTAAAAAATTTTCAATAAATTTTTCTAAAAAACATAACAAATAAAATAAAAATAATATTTTTTAATTTTAACATACTTATTTTTTATTAATTTTTAATAACATATATTGTTTTCAAACATATTTTTATTAAAACATATTTAATGTATTTTGTAAATTGCTCTTTATAACTGATTTAAAAAAATTAATTTATTAAATAAACATTTAAGTAAAATTAATAAAATAAATTTGGTATTTTTAGTTTAAAACAACTAGTTTGTGTGTAGTTAATAAATAAGTATGTAGTTAAAGTATTAGTATTAAATTTTTGTTAAATAATCATGAATAATTCATATTATTTTTGTAATTTGTTAGTTAGTGTTTATTATATGATAGTTATTTGATATAATTGACCAAAATCCTCTAATTGGTTAATTGATTAAAACCTCTTTGTGAATAGAATGGCAACGATGTTGTAAACCTACATTATGGAATATTATCAGTACTATCATAGTTAAATGTATGATAGAACGTAACTTGAAAGACGTAAACTTAAACCATATTTTGAGGAAGGTCTTAAATGGTTTATCACGTTTGCATTTGCTCAAGAATGTTATCGAATAGACGGAGGGGTAATATTTTCTTGTTTTAAATGTGAAAGTAGGCATATAATTAGTGATCCAAAAAAGTAGAGAGCCATTCGAAGAGAAAAGGGTTTTACGGAAAATTATTGAGTTTGGATATCAAATGAAGAAGAACTTCTGAATAATGTACTAGAGACTACCAATACACAAACTTGAAGCAGCTGATCACATATAAAATATGAATAACAATTTAATCTAATTGATGAAATAGTGATGCTTTTGGGGTGAACGTGACCTAAGAGTACAACAACTTTCTCAAGAGTTACCGAAAGAGAAACTGTGAAGATTTATCAATTATTGAAAGAAATAATTATCCCATTTTTTGAAGATTTGTCAGACTCTAAATTATCAATTTCCTCTATTAGACAATAACAACAATAACTTTCTCAAGAGTGCCAGCAAGCCAAGAGAAAATGAGAATTATCCACAAGATGATATTTACCTTTCTCGAAGAAGCCTCCCTAGTTAGACTGGTCCAATTGGGAGAACCTTTTCTAGGGAGAATGTTGATCTACATCACAACCCCTATTTGCTGAAGTTGGGGACAGAGAGTAACCTCCATGGTAAAAATGGCGGCAACACTGATAACTAGTCTTGATACCTTGGGCACTGGAAAGGTTGTAAAATATATTCAACTTATCCATACTATTAGTAACTTATTACAATCATACATATCAAATTAAAAAAAAACTATAGGACGATGTCCTCACCAAAATCTATCACTCAACTCCTCCCGGTTGATCATACTCAAGATTTTGTTAGTGTGAATCCTCTTTTTCCTCACCTCATAGGAAGGTACCTCACTCGGGACAAACCCTTCTTTGTAACCAAGCCCTTGAAACCAAGAATGCATGTCTTCCTTCTTCACTACCTCGTTAGGGGAAATAATACCTAGTTTCTTGCGATACAAATGGACGTTCCCGCACAAATAAGGCTAAGACCAATACTTCAAAATCCCGCCCTTACAAAAGGGAGAAGATTTAGTAGGGGTGTAGTATAAGGTGAGACAAGCCTCTAGCGTAAGGAGCTTCACTTGCAAGAACTGCCTTAGAAATTGACCGAGTCATGAATGAAATAGTCGAACAAAGGACCGTTAGGGTGGAAACTAATGAAGGATTTTATGAATTATGCTTAACACATAACTAGAATACCCTCATGTAAACCCACGACCTCGGATGAAGCTTGGAAAGGGCTACCTTTAAATTCTTTAGGACGACCACTTTAAATTTTTTATATTTTTTACTTATTCATCATGTTTCCGGTACGTAAACGTTTTCTCCTATGCATCTACAAAATCCTTTGATGGAATCTTTTCCCAAGCTCTTTTCCTTGTCTGAAAATTATATGGATCCTATTAATCTTGCAGGGGTCTTTGTTGAAGGGGTGTGGCATTAGAACTTTGCAAGTTGGTTCGAAGAGGGGTCTGTTGCTGCCAATACGGCTGAAGCAATTCAAAACTATGGCTGGAAGCACCGTGGGACTGCCCCTGCTGCAAACACCAGCGCTGCGGCTGAGGATTTTCTTTCTTTTTGCTGGTAGAACCGTGGGTTTGTTTCTGCGGCAGCTGTTAGTGCTACGGTTGGGCCTAACAGTGGGACTGGTGCTGTCCTTGATTCCGGGCAGCAGCTCGCGGACACTTTGCAGCAATTTTTGGATGCTCTTGGTCGTGTTCCGGTTAGGGAGAATAGTGAGGATAGCTTCTCGTGGGCCTTGACTACTAATGGAGTCTTCTCCGTTAAGTCTTGCTATGATTTTTTATGGCCTCTCTTTCTGGTCCTCCTTTGGATAACAAGAAGGTTTTGGCTTTAATCTATCTTTGGAAGTGCAAAGTTCCCTCGAAAATCCTAGTTTTTGGATGGAGATTTATACACAATCGTATAGCCACTAGGGATCAATTGGTGAGAAGGGGCGTTTTGGCGGAAGGAATGGATTCTTTATGTGCTTTATGCTTGGAGAAGGAGGAATCTCTATCTCACCTTTTCTTCTCGTGTGAAATCACTACTCGCATTTGGAGAAGGGTGTTTATGTGGCTTGATATATCCGACTATTTGACACTCCAGGATTTTGGGGATTTTTTTTACAATTATGAGAAGATTCCTTGTTTAAACAAGAGAATGATAGTGGCCAATGTATGGCTTGCTACGGTTTGGTCTATTTGGTCAAAGCGTAATGCGGTGATCTTTAGAGAGGAGCCGTTTAGCTTTACCGAGTGTATGTCGGAGATTTTCTTCAACTCTTGGAGCTGGATTTCTTCTTTTCATAAGAAGGTGAATTTTTGTAATTTTTATCTTTGGAATATTCGACCTCTTGATTGTTTTGTGAGGTAGGAGCTTTCCTCTTTGTATTGGGGTGGAGCATCCCTTTTTCTCCCTTTAATACCAATTGCTTATTTAAAAAAACAAAAAAAAACAATAAACTTCATTCGCCATTGTTTTTATGTTTATGTTTTTATGTTAATGTTTAATGTTTTATGTTTATGTTATTGATGTTAAATGTTTTTGGTTATTGCTGCTCTTTTATCTTAACCTTTGTTTGGTTAAGATTGGATTAATCTTTTGTTGTTGTTATTCAGGGTTATATCTTGAAATATTATTATAGGGTTAGATGAAAGAGGTTGTTTTTTATGTTGTTGTAAGTGTTGTTGTTTATCTAGTTTTAGTGTTATTGTTTATTCCGGGTTGATGTTTATATTTCTATCTTGATGTTGAATGTTTTATGTTTATGTTATTGTTGTTGAATGATCACATTTGTTTGGTTGAGAGATTGAATTAATTTTTTATTGTTGTTTTTGAAGATAGATGGTCTCTTCTTCATCTAGTAGCGACGAAATTTATACAAATGATACTCGTACAAATGATTCTCAATCTAAATATCGGAAAAAAGAAGGAAAAAACAAAGAGGTGTCACAATGATGGCTAAATTAACAAATGTCTACAACTCGGGTAATAAATTTCTAATCGAGTTTAATTCCGTAAATTTGATAGTTGATGGTCCTTACTCTTCGCTTTTTAAGAGTTATGTTACATTCCTTGGCGTAACAAAGTCACTATATCGATAGATGAGTGGAAAGAAGCACCAAAGGATGTGAAAGCGTTATGTTTCTATGTTTATAACAATTTAAAAGTTAAGTAGGAAAGGTGAACAAGGCAAAAAAAACAAATACCCCATAGATTGTCTCGTGGAGGATACAGGAAACTTAAGAAAACAATGATAATTGAAAAAACACAACAAGTAGGAGATAAGGACTCCATGAGTCGTGATCACAACCAATCTCCACCATATCGACAAGATAAGTGGAAGCGGGTTCAACAAAGACAAAATAGAGAGTACACTTCAAATGCCTTAAGAGCAGTCACTAAGAAAATTGTAAGTAGGGTTTATTGTGCGTATGTTATTTGTTATTTAAACTAGATTGTTGGCTCGTGCGATGCAAACTATAATATTTATTAAAAGTTAATATTTTATTAAAACTATGATATTTATTAAAAAAATTAATATTTTATTATTATTATATTAAGTAGGTTATAGTAATAATAATAATTGTTATTATTATTAATGTTAATTTATAACAATTACATCACTATATTATGATATTTTCTATTAATTTTATTTTATCATTTTATTTTATTTTTATTTTTATTTTTTTTTCAATAGTTTTGTTTCAATGGCTTATTATTATCACTGAAATATTTATTATCAAATTAAAATTGTCACTTAAAAATCAATACATTCTCATATATTTTCAGTATCTCTTAAAATGACGTGATCATTATATAAATAAATAATCTAAATAAAAGAAAATATATTATTAATGGCATACATAATTTTGCAAATTTTGAGGTATTAAGATGTTATTGTCATTAAAAATATTTAGTATCGGATGACAAATATGAAAAATTCAATAAAAATATTTAATTTATATATAAAAATACATGATAAAATGGGGGATTAGACACTTATTTTTAAACAAAATTTTTATGTTAGATTATAGTTTTGGTCCCACTATTTTGGTATTTTCACGATTTTAGTCCCCCTATTTTGTTTTTAAACACTTTTGGTCCCTCATATCCATTTTGGCTTTAAAAAACACTTATGTGTCACTTTTAAGAATAGGCAGTTCATCCTCAAGTAGGGATGGATGATCAAAAGTGAGGATGAGAGACCAAAAAACATATTTTAAAATGTGACACACAAGCGTTTTTTGTTGTCAAAGTGAGAATTATGGACCAAAAGTGATTAAAAATAAAATAGGGGGACTAAAATTGTTAAAACACAAAAATAAGGGGACCAAAACTATAATTTAGCCAAATTTTTATAAATTGACCTATAAATCCAAAACATGTATATTTTGTTCTACTATACAAAAAATAAAAAATAAATCAACAATTATGATGACACATGTCAAATGAAAAATATAAAATATATAAAAATAATAAAGATTTATATTTTGGGTGTGGGTAATGATATACCTATTAGAGAAAATGAAGAGAGAAAAAAAAGGATGATAGAAATATATATGAATTAAGAGGGAGAAAAATATCATACCACAAAAATAACAATACATCATATCTGTAATAGAAAGATGAATAATATAATGTTAAACTATTTAAAGGAAGAAATAGTTTGAAAAAAACTTAAATTGTAATGTAAATAAATTCTTTTCTCTTAATTATGTTCTCAATGATATGTGAGATTATTATATTTTTATGATTTGCAATTTTGATCTCAATGATTTGTAAGATCATTGGGAAAAAGACATGACTCTAATCATTTGAGTTAAGATCTTACTAGTCCGATATTGTGCAAATTTTAAAGGAATATGGATTTGTGAAATAGGCTGTCAAAGTAAATCGATTTTGATCGATTGATATTCTAAAATCGATTTTAATATTTTGAGGGGTTAAAAAATTTAAGCAAAATTAAATATTTGTTTCAATGAAACCAAATGTAATTCTCTATATAAATGCTTTTTTAACCGATTTTAATTGATTGATATTTTAAAACTGATTTTAATTGATTGATATCTTAAAACTGACTTTAATAATTTGAGCGGTTAAAAAATTTAATCGAACTTAATTATTTATTTCAATGCCGTAGAATATAATTCTTGATTTCAATTATTTTGTTGTTTGATATGGTATCCCTGTTATTCTTTTGCATCAAATTTAAATTTATTTATTACAATAAATTTGTATAATTTAAACTTGTATATATTATTATTATATTATTATTAATAGAGATCATTCAATAGTATGTTTTAATTATTATTAGTATTTTTATAATAGTAATTATTATAATTATTATGTATTAAAATAGTGTTAATTTAATATTTAATAAAATAAAGATGGCATATATATATATATATATATATATATATATATATATATATATATATATATATATATATATATATATATAGTGTTAATATTAATATTGTTATTATCCATTTTTAAACATTACAATTTCGAATCAATTAATTGAAATAATAAAAGACAAATTTGACGATTTTGAGAAGTTACAACAGTTTAAACAATAATCCAATTTACTGTCTTGAAAATAAAGAACAATAGATTGCAAGTAAGTCACAATCATAATTGTGATAAAAAATCATAATCATAATTAAAATATGAATATTACTTATATTAGAAATTAATATAATTTATCCTAATAATAATACTACCGTTACCTATGAATTTCAAATAATGCATAACAAAATAACATATTTAAATATGGTTAGAGACAGATACTTATATGATTTTTCACATGATTCTCAAGTAATAAGAATGTAAAAGTAGCAACAAACTAATTCTTCTTTCTTCTTTATGTCCGCAAGAAATAGTAGAGAAAACTACATCACAAAATCCTATAAGAAAGTTATTACAAAACTGTATAGTTAAAATATTTAGATAATTGATATAATAGGGTAAAATAAATCATAAGTCTGCCATATAAATTGAATAATAGTTAATACATAGTCAAAAATAAGAAAAGGAAATAAAAATATCGATAAGAAATAAAAGTAGGTATCTTGTCTTTGTTTGCGTAAAAGAGGATGAAGATATGCAGCAACAAAAATAGTTGAAATATATATAATTACCACAATAAAATAGAATAAGTTGAGGTACTTGTCATATAAATCAAATAATAGCTAAAATATATGAAAATAAAGGAAAATATCAATACAAAATAGAAAATGAAATACTGTCTCAACCTTATTTGAAGAGAATGATGAAGACCTAGAACAAAATATACAGTACAAGTATGTAAAACTCATCTACCAGTTATGTATTTATATACATAAGAATAATTATTAAAAAGACAATAACTCTTATTTTGTAACTCATATGTTACAAAAAAAATTTGTAACTCACCATTTTACCAATTAAAATCTATTATTAATTAATATTAATTAAATATTTATATTCTAATTAAAACATATTTACTTTTATCTTCGGCATAATAATTTCATAGTATAGCAAATCACAAATATTTATGAAATATATTTTAGCCAAGTAAGAAAAAATCTAAAATTATGAAATTTATTTTTCCATGTCGAAGTTTATATCTATAAAATGAATAATAATAATAATAATAATAATCAATAAAAATATTGAATAATTATTTTAAATAAAATCTTGCCCTAATAATTTTTTTCTTGTATTAGTCCTAGTTGGTCAATCGATTATTTTTAATCAAATATAAGTAAAAAAATCAAACATTATATATTATTAAAATAAACTAAGCTTTTAGAGCTAATAATATAAAATTTTACATATTAAAGTATTGACTTCAAATGTTTTAATATCAATTTTTTTTTTGAGAGTGAGACAATTTATTAAAAATTATTTATTTATTATAATAAAATTAGGTAATTATATATTAGATAAATGTAATATCCTATTTATTTTCTAATTAGTTAGAATGTAACTAGATGGCATCATGGTAAATAAAGTTTAGTGGAAGGGCATTTGAGTCAATGCACTAAGTATAGAAGACATAAGGGAGTGTTTGGCTTGTGTTGTTTTTGATCACTTGTAACAAAAACAGAATTTTGGAGAAAGAAGAGGAAGGAAACGTGAAACAAGGAGAGAGGAAGAAGAGAACCCATTGCCAACTTCATCATCAACCTTGCATGCATTCTTGATTCAACCATCTTCACACCTTCTTCTGATTTTCGCAGCTTCTTCTTCAACTTAGTCAGGTGAGTCTCACATATAGAGACCTTAGGGTATTCTTTTGGGTTTATGCTATTTTGGGATTAAGGATTTTTGAGAGTAATACTTAATGATCCTACAAATGCATGTTTAACCCTCCATTCTGGTAATAGTTGGTATATGTATGTTTATTATAACTTGTTATTTGGTCAACAATGGGTGCATGTAGAGATTTGGGGTCCCCAAATGCGTTTCTGAATTTTGCTGATTTTGCAGAGTTCGCTGTAGCGAACTGTGTAGTGAATAAGTTTGGGAGTTGAGTTGATTTATTCGCTGGAGCTCGCTACCGTTCGCTGCAGCGAATCGGGGCTTTGCTGGCAGTTCGCTGTAGCGAACTTACCTGTGTTGAAGAAAGTTTGCTTTTGTTTGAGTTCGCTGTAGCGAACAAAAGTTCGCTGTAGCGAACTAGTTTGATGCAGAATTGATAATTCTCCCCTATGAGTGCAGTTTCGCTTCGTATCGGAATCGAAGGCCTTTTATGACTTGTATGACACTCTGATATGTGTTTTAATTGTATAAGACCATGATATGACCGAAATCCTTTGGATATACTTGTATGTTGTGAAATACAAATTGTGTGGATTATATTGTGGCATAATTATTATTGATTTCGTTTGTTCCGGTTGAACATTCGAATGTGATTGCCTGTGTGATGGCTTATACCGTGCTGTGTGATCTCGGTGATGTGTGTATATGCTCGAATCGGAGTAGGCCTGGATAATAGATGATAAATCGCTTAAAAGCACGACTATTGTTGTGTGATCTTTAGTTCGTGCCTTGCTGTGTGGTCTGGGATACCTTGCTGTGTGTTGTTGGTATGTCATACGCACCTGAGCTACCATTGCGATATGCTAAGAGGGTCTTCTATGGCGTTCCTCTAGCAGGTAAACATCTGCATGCTTGGTATGGCGAGGTAGTGGTACCATATAGGATGCACTTCTCAGTAAAATCACCTCTAGTGATGTCATGTAGACAATATCACTAGGCTTTCGCCCTGTGAGCTCATGTTGTCTTAATGGTGTTTTGTACATTGTAGCGATCACATCTGCGTATAGTGATTGACGGGGCCGTGATGCCATATAGGCAAATCACCGCTGTAACTCGTCGTGGATAAACCACATAGGATTTATTCGTTTCACCTGCGATGTACATGTACAAGTCTCTCGACAATTAGGCATGAGAGGTAACTCATCGAGGGTGTGGATGCGTAATCTATGTAGCGGGCAAGTAACTTACTCCTGGATTCCTCGTACAAGGGTACGGGTCTGCATATTTGTTGGCTTGACTGGGTGTTGTTGTTGTAGCCTCATTCGAAAGTCATGGGACTTCTAATGGTGGTGTACCCTTGTTTGTGCTTGTACCTAGCCGCGAGGATAACCCGGATTCTCGGCAAATCCGTTGATTGTATGTTCCCTGTAGAACTGAGCGAATCCGTAAGATAGGGGGACTCACTGAGATTTAGTAATCTCACCCCATTTCAATTATCTTTTTTTCAGGTGGTTCAAGGCAGAATCGTGGAAAGGGTAAGATGGCTTAGCTTCAAGATGGTGTTTCTTGGCGTTATTCTCTTTTGTAGTTCTTGATCTTTTGTATCCTCATCTTTTGTACCATGGATATGTATTTGTACCATGTTGGAACTCTTGTATTTTGGCCATGACAGTTTGGGTTTTTGTACTCGTACTTATACATTATCCATTCTGCTTCTTATTATATGATTATCGTTTACCATTTTAATGCCATATACGTATATCCTAGGCAATGTATGTATGGGGTGTTACAGTTAGTATTAGAGCATGTCGATTCTCGGCTTTGCCACGAAACATCATAAGTCAGCATAACTCTGCCTCATATGTGTAGTGTCGACATGATTCCTTATGTCTTACCTATGGCGTTAAGCCTGATAAAGTTAAGTTCCATGTGTAGGACAAACAGGAAGATGGCTGATTGACACAGAGGTCCCGGAAGGCCCAGAACGATGACTGTGGAACCTGAGCCTGAAACGGAGAATGGAGGCGTGCCTTGGGTGCAGATAATGCAACAGATGCAGCAGCAGAATCAAATGATGATGCAGATCATGCAAGGCATGCAAGGACAACAACTAACCGCTCCTGCTCCTACTACTCTGGCTGCAGCAGGGCCTGACTTTCGTGCCTTCTTTCGGATGGATCCGCCAGAGTTCTTGGGTGGCTTGGATCCTGTGGTTGCTCAAGATTGGTTGTATGGCATGGAGATGATATTTCAGGCTATCCAGTGTACAGAGGAATAGAAGGTGATCTTTGCTGCTCAGAAGATGAAGGGACCGGCAGGTAGATGGTGGAATACAAAATCTACGTATTTCACTAACCAAGGGATTCCAAAATATTGACAACACTTGAAGACAGCGTTCTTGGAGAAGTACTATCCCAACAGTGTGCGTGCTTTGAAAGAGCGTGAGTTTCAATCCTTCAAGCAAGGCAACCTGTCAGTGTCTGAATATGCTAAGAAATTCGAAGACATGGCTGCCTTTTCGAGACAAGCTGCTTATGCATCAGATGAGTTATGGAAGATTGATCAGTTTCTTATGGGGCTGAATGCTGATATTGTGCACAGTGTGTCTCAAAGGGAGTTTACCACTTATGCTGAGTGTTTGAGGCAATGCTATGTTGCTGAAAACACATTGAAGAGGGTTCAGGAAGAAAGAGAGCAGAACAAGCCAGTTCGTAAGGAATAAGGGAGGTCGGGGCAGCATTTGAAACCCCGCAATTCTCCAGCTATGAAGAAACTAGTTTATGGGGATCGTTCTAGTCAACCTCCTCAGTGTGGAAAGTGCAATAGGAGGCACTATGGGAATTGCTCATTCGATGCGAAGAAGTGTTTCAAGTGTGGAATGACGGGTCACTTTGCGAAGTATTGTACAGCCCCGGACGTTCCTGGAAAGACTACAGGTCGTGTTTACACCTTGGATGCTAGGAAGGCTCAAGGGAACACCAATCTTGTTGCTGGTACGTGTTATGTTAATAATCAGCCCTTGTTTGTGTTAGTTTATTGTGGAGCAACATATTCTTTTGTTTCCTATCATTGTGCGAGAAGGCTTGGTTTTGAAGCAAGTCCTCTCCCGAATCCTATGATTATCTCGTCGGCTACTGATGACGTAGTAGAAGCTCGAGAAGTTTGCAAGGAGTGTTCTATTACTTTCAATGGTCGTAGATTCTTGATTGACCTCATTTGTCTACCGCTTAAGAAGATCAATGTAGTTTTGGGTATGGACTGGTTGTCAGCTAACTCATGTACATCTTATGTAATGAGAAGGCCATCTTCATTCCTTATGAGGAGACTACATCAACCGAGGCCATTGAGCAGCTTCTTGAAGGTACGGTTAACATGATCAATTACCTTTTTGCTCAAGAGAAGTCTTTCCTTTTGGTTCTTACGTCGGACTCCAAGGACAATAAGAGTGTATTGGCGATCCCGGTTGTGTGTGAATTTTCCGATGTATTTCCTGAGGATGTTACTTCTCTTCCGCCAGAAAGGGAATTTGAATTATCTATTGATCTTATTCCGGGTACCGCTCTAGTTTCGATTGCCCCTTATCGAATGTCTCCTACAGAGTTAAGGGAGTTGAAGAGTCAACTAGAGGAGTTGTTGGCGAAACACTTCATTCGTCCTAGTGTTTCTCCATGGGGAGCCCCAGTTTTGTTGGTGAAGAAGAAGGACGGTAGTATGCGATTGTGTATCGACTATCGTCAACTGAACAAGGTAACCATAAAGAACATGTACCCTCTACCGAGGATTGATGACTTCTTGGATCAATTGAAAGGAGCTTGTGTGTTCTCAAAGATTGATCTCAGGTCGGGATATCATCAGATTTTGGTTTAGAGTTCGGACGTATCGAAGACTGCTTTTAGGAAGAGATACGGTCATTATGAGTTCTTGGTTATGCCATTCGGAGTGACCAATGCTCCTGTTGTCTTCATGGATCACATGAACCGAGTGTTATAACCGTATTTGGATCAGTTCGTGGTAATCTTCATAGATGAAATCTTGATCTATTCTCAGACTATCGAAGAGCACATGGAGCATTTGAGAATTGTGTTGTCGGCTCTTCGAGAAAAGAAGTTATTTGCGAAGTTTAGCAAGTGTGAGTTCTGGATGTCTGAAGTCAAGTTTCTTGGTCATGTCGTATCTGGTGGTGGCGTAGCTGTAGACCCTTCAAAGGTAGAAGCAGTGATAAATTGGGAACGACCCAAGAATGCAACTGAGGTCCGTAGTTTCCTAGGCTTGGCAGGTTACTATCGGAGGTTCATTATGGGCTTTTCCAAATTGGCATTACCTTTGACTAGGCTTACAAGGAAGGAGGTTTCGTTTAGTTGGAATTCAGAATGTGAGAAGAGTTTTCAGAAACTCAAGGAGAAGCTAACTACAGCTCCAGTGTTGGTGATCCCAGATCCAAACCGATCTTATGAAGTGTTCTGCGATGCCTCTAAGAAAGGCTTAGGTGGAATGTTGATGCAAGATGGGAAAGTCGTAGCTTATGCATCCAGACAGTTGAGATCTCATGAAGAGAATTATCCTACTCATGACCTTGAACTTGCTGCACTAGTGTTCTCACTCAAGGTGTGGCGACATTATTTGTATGGAGTTCACTTTGAGATGTTCAGTGATCATAAGAGTTTAAAGTACCTCTTTGATTAGAAAGAACTTAATATGCGTCAGAGGAGATGGATGGAGTACCTCAAGGACTTTAACTTTGATTTGAAGTACCATCCCGGTAAAGCTAATAAGGTAGCGGATGCCTTAAGTAGAAAAGAGATTAAAGTTTTTAGAACTGATGATGTTGGAGTTTGGCCTTATGGAGAAGTTCAGAAATCTGGATTTACAATTTGAGTGGGCACCAACGGGTGTATTGATTAGTAACTTGTGCATTGAGAACGAGTTGCGGGAAAGAATTCGTCAAGCCTAGTGGAATGATGTGGAATTGCAAGCTAAAGTAAACCTTCTGGATTTCGTTCGTACATCTGATGGGCTCATTCTTTTTGGACAAAGGATGTGTGTGCCCGATGATACGGAATTAAGGAGACTAATTCTGGACGAGGCTCATAAGAGCAGATTTACCATTCATCCCGGATCAACCAAGATGTATCAAGATTTGAAAGGGAGTTTTCGGTGGCCCGGTATGAAAAGAGATGTGGCTAGCTATGTAGAGTAGTGTGTGATATGTCAACAAGTGGAGGTAGAACACCAAAGGCCTGGTTGTAATACGGTGAACTGACTTTAAAGAAAATGTTGCGGTAAGCAAGAGTCGCCACCAACTTTTATTTTATCCAAATTAAAGAAAGGCTAAAAGAACATGTCGCTACCGCGAAAATCAACAGAGTCGCCACTAACATATTTATCCTGAAAAGGAAGGGAATGCCAGCAAACCACAAAACAAAACAACGGTCTCACGACCAGAGAAGAAGGGTAAGGGAGTCGGTTACGCGAGGGGAAGGTGCTAGCACCCCTCGCGCCCATCGTACTCGATGGTATCCACGCTAGTGTCTAAATCTATGGGTGTGTAACAAATCTATGCTAATCTGGACTAAAATGAATGCAGAATGTAGAGAAAAGAATGAGTTGTACTCGCACAGGCCCTACCCCGCTGCCTACGTATCCTTTTTGAGGAATCAGAGGTACCGTAGCTCGGCTAACTAGTTTCTGTTTGTTTTGTGTTTTTTAGGTGAACGATTTACATTCGCACTCCGCTGCTCGACCTTTGGAGACTTATGCTTGGGAATGGAGCGGAAATAACAAGCTCTTAAGAAAAGAAAATCAAAGAGTGTGGTTTGTGTTTTAAAGAATGCATGAGGAAAACCTAAGCTAAGGGGGAAAGCTTGCTACCTAATGTTATCATACAAAGGGTACAAGTCTAAACTAAGCTAACAACCTACGGGGAAAAGCGAAAGCAAACACCGATATCACACAAACGAGCTCCGCTCGTAAAGCAAACAAACCAACGGCACTGGCCGAGTGGTAGAAAAGCGGTCCCGCCATAGCCAAGGGGAGCGAATCACCCGAGTCAACCAAGCATTAGACCTCGCGAAAATGATCGGGCCATAGACAAGAGGAGCGAGTCCCTCTCAGCAACCAAGCCGTCACGGGTCGGATAGGAAAACGGTGCGTGCGTACACCGAGCATCAACGCCGAGCGACGCGAGCAATAGGAAATGCGGGGGTCCGATTGCATGAACCCTTTTCCTGACATACTCGATAACAAGATCTTGTGCAGGTTCAGAAGCGAGCAACGCGTAGCGTGCGCATACTGAACGGACTCGATGAGACTGGGCGGGGGTTATTTCTAACCCTTTCCGCATGCCTTCCAAAAGGACTTAACGGAGTGCCATATAGGACTTATTACACCGTGACTCCCTGCCGCAAAGCACAAATATAAACACACCAACAGAAACAAAGCCTCTTTCGAGGGCTTGGCCAGATGAATGTCTAAGTCCTACTTCTCATGTTAAAGGATGATGCGAGAAAGCGATAAAGTGCGAGAAAAATAAAATGAAACGAGATCAATACCAAACGGATGATGATCCGTAAACTGTAGCGAAGAAAAGCAATGAAACTAAGGATCCCGCGAGCGAGCTAGCAAAGCAAAAGCAAATAGTCAGCACACCGATTAGCCATGTAGGCAAACAAGGGTCGACATGCGCGTCGAGCATAATCACAATACACCTGCAAGAGGAACAAGCAAACCAAACAAGCAGATATAAAGTAATAGGAACGTGTCTCCACGATGAGAACACGAGGCGAGTGAATGAAATCGTGTCCCGCAAGTAAAGCGGAACACACAAGTAACAAGCGTCGATCGGTGACTATCCAAAGGCCTTGCACACTAGCACACAAGTTAGAGATAACAAACATCGCAATCGGAATTGCGTTATTGTATTGCAAATTAAACCGAAAATGAATAACGGAGTAGAAAATGAGAATACGACAAAAACAAGTCAACATACGTACGGGACAGCGACAATGCACATAAGAAAATAGATACAAAATAACGTCGGAACCAACAACAAACACCCACAAGTAGGCAAGACATCATTAAAAACAAAAGTATACCGTTTTAAGCGAGAATTGAACAATTAATACACTTTTTAAGCATAAATCGAGCGCAAGTAAGATAGCAACATGAAACAATGCTCAAATGTTAGTCAAATATGTACACAAGTATTATAAAAAACAAAGCAAGTATTTACAAGTCAAAAGGTACACCGAAACGGTAAAATCGGGTAAAAACGATAAAAACTAAACTCGTCGGAATTAAACCAAAATTTTATGGTAAGCTAGAAACATGCCAAAGAACTCAAATATGCGGCCGGAATTTATTAAATCGGCTCGGAAGCACGATTTCCGAAACGGGACAGTAGCGAAAACGATAAAAAAAGTCGGCCGAAACCGAAAATAAATATCACCATCAACTCCGGAAGCATTATTCTACTCAAGAAACATTATTCACATTCGCAAAAATTCAACACGGTTCAAGAGTTATGACATTTTGAAGTAAAGCCGACACACCGCGCGCGTTATGGAAAAATTTGGAAAGAAAGTGACAAGCATGGTATAGCAGCAAGTTCTAGCACTTGGAGGCATTTATTAACACACAAGAAAGCTCTACTATCACTTAGAAAACAACCAACAAACATCACCTCAAAGCATAGGCAAAATTGCAACAAAACTCAAGTTCATGAATTGTGGAAAGTGAAGTGTAGTGTGGGATATCCAGTAAATTTGCTGCACTATAATAGTGTTAAAACAGTCCTAAAATACCTATAAAACATGTTCAATCTCATTGCAAAACCTCATGGTAATTCACATCAAAGAGCATACATTTGCAAGTGGAATTTAGTGCATAAACTCATGTATTCAAATGGTAATTGAAGTGTCAAATTGGCTGCACTATAATGGTATAAAAACCAGTCCCAAAATGCTCAAGAAACACACATAAACTCAATGCAAAGTCTCACATAAATTGGCAAAAGATGACATACATTTACAAGTGAAAATTGGACATGAAAGCATGGTTTTAAGTGGTAGAAACAACTCAAATACAACCAAAATCAACTCACTTTTTATGAAACATTTTCTATATGGTAAAACTCAAGAGTCAAAACAAATATTGGATTATCATGAACCATGAAACAAGTGTCAACCAAACTATTTTCTACCACATTTTCAACAATCAACAAAACCAAGCACCATGAACAAGAAAAAATCACCCAACACCTCTTTTATGCAACATTTCAACAACTTGAGTTATTATCTCTTAAGCATCAAATATTAATTACCAACAATAAAAACAAACTCAAGTGTTCAAAAGTCACATAAACATAGCATAAATTAATTCCCAGCATTGCACTCTTTTTAATCATACTATTTCCAACCAAATTTCATGTCAATCATCAACAATTTAGCATCGAAAAATTCCAACACCAACACACTTGCATTATCATAGTTCTCACTCACATTAGAATGTCAAAAACATCAATGAAATCACATAAACTTCCAGCACTATTCACATCATTGAAATGACATTAAAAAACTCATAAAATCAACACTAAACCATAAGCAAATGTCAACAACTAATAACCACAACAATGTCTTTCAATCTTTCATCAATTATAGTCAAAAATCAACTCTCACACTCATTTTAACAAACATGTTATGTGCCTATTTTGAATTCATGAACAAACTCAACATATCATCAACATACACCATCACTATTCTCACATTTGAATCAATTAAGCAAGATCAACCTGAATCATTCAAACAACAAGCGATTATTATCATCAATTATCAAAAATATCCATCGACAATCAAACATCATTATCAATTATCATATTAATTTGGATCAAGCAACAAAATCAATGATCTAACAAGATTTATAGTGAATTTACCGGATCAAACGAAGAGATCAAGATCGGATGAACACGAACACGACGCGAACGCGAATTCGAGAGATCTAGGGAGGGAGAGTGACGCGAGGTCCTAGGGAGATAAGAGAGAGGTGCGTGACACTTTAATCGGAGGAACAAATCTTGATGTTTGCTTTGATCTTCATTTGTTCTTGAGATTTGATCTTGAATTGATGATGATTGATGAAGTTTTTTGTGAGTTTTTGATTTTTTGGGTGAAGTGAAGTTATGAGAGAAAGTGTTTTTGATTTTTTGGGTGAAGTAAAGTTATGAGAGAATGCGAAGAAAAATGCGAAGAAATGTCCAAAACGCCCTTAATTAACTCCTTTTTGCTGGTTTTCGAGGAAACGCGAATCGGTGCGAAGCTTGAGAGCGGGACCGACGTCAACTCGAAGATGACTAAAATTGTAGATCGTAGCCGTGAGAATCGTCTCGATCCGATAAGCGATGAAGAAATTACGCGCGTTTGAATGACGAGAAACGCCGATTTATCTGGCGCGATTGTGCAGAATTTTGTGCGTACCGCTCAAAGAACTCAATAAAACTCTATCTTCGGATCGAAATCTGAACAAGCATGTGTGACGAAGAATCGAAGCTAACGAAATTTCCAAGAGAATGCCGCCAGAATGGGCTTCATACGATAAAAATCGAAGAAGTTATGAATTTTCAAACTTGATGCGACACACTCAAAAATACACTTTTTACCGAAAGATTACAACGTTCTTCAAAATGCTGAGTATTTTCGGTGCATAATCGGTCAACGGTCCGAACATATGAAATCTTGGTAATGATGGCACGGAGCTCTAGTTAAATTTTCGAGCGAATCCGAATAACGGATTATGAGATATGAATTTTCGGAGATCCGAAACCCCTTCATATCACCTTCCCACTAGGACTTGTGAA
This sequence comes from Vicia villosa, assembly GCF_029867415.1. Classification (NCBI taxonomy): domain Eukaryota; kingdom Viridiplantae; phylum Streptophyta; class Magnoliopsida; order Fabales; family Fabaceae; genus Vicia; species Vicia villosa. The sequence goes on along the minus strand of NW_026705860.1, from coordinate 50,361 downwards.
TTTTCTCATATTTCCACTATTTGAACCATATTGTACACCACACTTCCTTAAAACCTCAAGAAAACTCTTTATGGCCTTTTCGAACGACGAAATAAATGTCTTGGATAACTTATAGCTCGACTAAAGAGGGCAAATTTTGGGGTGCAACAGAACAGAAAAAATCTTTTAAAAGAAATTTTGAGTTCGGGGGGTAATTTATGCAAAGGGAAGGTGTAAGACACCCTTTGCATCCATGGTTTTCCATGGGCTCTTAATTGCTTTGCTCTTTAGTTTTCAAAGGTTTAGAAATGAAATAAGACTTTAGCTTGTAAATAAGCGTAGCCCTTTTGAAGGTTTTGAGAAAGGAGTAGAAAAGGATTTAAACCAGAGCAAGAAATTAGGAGGTAATTACCTTAACATTGTAAAAGAGTTCTTTTAGCCTTTCAGGGCTATCCATACCATAGGAGGGTAGGAAGTCCTTTTATTTGGAGGTTGAAGGGTCGTCGAAGTTATCGTTCGCCACAAGACTGTCCCTGCCATAGGGAGGGCAGGTAGTCTAAGGGAAGGATAAGAATAGTCATTATTAGGCAACCAAGAGGACACCTCAGCAATCGAAAAGGACTATCACATCATTTGTAGGCAACCTCGAGGGACGGGATCATATAATCGAAGGCAGCATCGTAGGGACTTATGATCTTTTTGTGATGAGAATGAACTGAGGGCAACATTTGCTGAGGCGTCCTCGTATCCGAGGGACTTGACTATTCTGCAATGAAAAGGCAACAAGGCAATAGGCAACACACAACAAAAGGGGTTATCATAAAAGGTGTGTGGGTGCACAATCACGTGATTCAATTCAGATAATTATCTTGTAATTAATTATTCTAAATTCAATTCGAGGTTTTCACGCCCTAAATTACTAACCACGCAGTTATATAATGCATAACATTTTAAGTGCCTTCAAGGCCACACAATACAAACCAGGAGCAGTTACAAAATATATAGCCATGGGGAAGGGGGAAAAAGCAATAAAGTAACCCAATAAAATAATAGGTTAAACACAAGTAATAATATCGGAAGAATGAGTTTAGGGTTACCGAAGGTTTGAGCTCTAACCGGTTGGTTAACCCTGAAAATCAATGAAGGCAAAAAAGAGGGGTGAGTGTAGGAGTAATTCATTGACGGTTGAAGTAAACCCTATTTTCGGCAAAGTAAAATGATATTAAATTAAATAAGGATTCAGAAACTTAGCTTTTCGATTGGTATGGCGCATGATCGGAAGATCTTGGTTAACCCTGAAAAGTCAGACACAAAGAAGAGAAATTTTAGTGCATCTACTGATCTACAACCCTGACTCATCGGGGTAAATTAGGGTTAGAAACCATTAAATAAAATAAATAAAATAATTTAAATAATACCAGAAAATTAAAGAAGAGTCGAAAGTTCGATTTAATATATCAATTAAATAATTATTGGATTTAATCCTAAATGTTTAATTGATAAAAAAAAATTATTTGAAAATAAAAATAAATTTTAAATGAAAAACAACAATTATTAATAGAATGGTAAAAAATCGAACTTTCAATAAAAAATAAAATAAACAATATATAAAAAAAAATTTAATGAATAAATAAAAAGGGTTTAAAAAAAATAAATATTGAATAAACAAAAAGAAAATAAATAAACAAATAAAATAAATACTATGTAATTAAAAAATAAAAAAGATTAGAAAAAGACTTAGCTGGGATTCTGTGTGGTGAGGTCTAGAGAGAGCATGGTGCATCTCCGGCCTTAGGAGCGTTGGATCTGGAGAAAAAAGGATCTGAAGGCTAAAGGGAGTGAACGCACCAAGCATACGTGGACCAGCATGCACCGGATCTCCTTTTTTTTTTTAAAACTCCACGCGCGCGCTTTCTGGCTAACGGGGGAGCGCCACGCTTCGTCTTCAACCTTGCAACCGTAGCTATAGGCTTTAGCGACAGACAGATCGTAGCTAAACCTTTTACCTACGGTTTACGTCCGTATCCATATGCCTTCTTGATTCAAACCTGTAAATCATCAACAAAAAACAACAACAAGCAACCCAGAACAAATATACATGCCCTCACGGATCGAATGGTGTCCCTAATTGGTTCTAATTTTTCCCCAAGCAGAAAACCCTAATTCGAAGCACCAAGATCCATTAATGGTGGATACGTGTTCCTGCATCCAAACTTAACCAAACTTTCCAGAATTCTTCTATGTATTCAGACAAACACAAATATGCAATTGAATCTTATTAAGGATGCTTATATGATGCAAATCGATAAAAAGAAAGAATGACAAACCGAGGGGGCATACGTGATAATTCTGTGCGTTCTGGTTGCTGGGAAGGATGTGGTCACGTCCAGAAAACTTCAAGGAATCAGTTGGGATGCTTCTCCTGGCTTGAATCGAGCTGTAATTCTGAAAACGATTTCCACTTTTTCTTGAGTTTTTGGAGATTCGGTTAGGGCATAAAAGGCTGCAAAAAACGTCCCTAAAGGTCTGCAATTGTTCCCCTTATATAATAGAACTCATTAGGGTTAGAATTATAGGCAAAATCCTTTAAAATCTGGGATTGCAAGTTTTGAAAAATTTGATTTAAAGAAGCTTCTAAATTTAGCAAATTTGCCCTCAATCATGCCAATCTTGTTTTGTCATGAAATTTGATAGAAAATATGGAGGTTATTTGATTAGATATGATTGGGAATTAGATTTAAAACAAATCTCCTTCATAAATCTTTGATTTTTTCAATTTTATTGACTTTTTAAATGAATAACAATTCAAATAAAATTAATTAAATCAAATAATTTTGTGGCCAATGGATTTTGGACTCTCCATCTCATGAGGAAAGAGATTGGATCTTAAGAACATGGGCCTATTTGCAAAGAAACTTATTTTGAGGCCTTTTACTTCACATTTTTTCCTTTAAAATTGTCCAACTTTGACAAGGCATATCTCCCTCAATGTTTAAGATATGGAGGAGTTCTAGGACTTTTTGGAAACCTCAAGATATCCTATACAAGCTACTTTGGAAGATTTTTTCCATTTTAGGATTTTATCGTGATGATATTGGCTTTGACAAAAAACTGCTTTTGGTTGACTTTCAAAAAGGACCTATAATCTTTTGATCCATATCTCTCAAATGAAGCATTTTTAGCCTTGGCTTGTGAGAGACAAAATTGTAGGGAATTCAATTTCCTTCAAAATGAGCTTTAGATGGAGAATTTATGATGTTCCATGTAGGAGATATGGCTGGTCAATGTTCAGTTGACTTTCTCCTATGAAAATCCTAATTTAGAAACTTTAGGTTTTGTTGATTTTTGATCTTTTCTTGATGAATCATGATCAATCCTTGATCACATGATGAATGATACTTCAAAATAAGGTTGTTGACAAAGAATCAGGAGTTTTGACTGTACTTTGACCACAGTTGACTTTTAGGTCAAACCAGTCGACTGTTGACTTTCTGAGCAATTGAGTGGTCAATCCTTGGAATTGAAACCTAAATTTTATCATGAAGATAGTTTGAAACATCATAAGCCATATAAAATGCATTGGAGACTTTGATTCATTGGTTTTTCTTCAGAGAAATCAAAACCCTAATTCCTTGAGCCATTGTTTAAGAGTGTGTGTCTTTGAGCATTGAACTTTGATATGAGTTTGAATAAGAGAAATGGGATGGGCAAATTTTGGGGTATGACAGTTGTCCCTGTTCAATCTTCTTAAACCTGAAGATGTAGAGTGGTTTGTATGCCAGCCGGTATCTGAAGGTGGAAGAGGATTGAACACTAGAGTACCCAGAAATTTGTACCATCGGGGATGGGCTTAGAGATGCCATCCGGGTATTGGGGATGTGAAGTGGGCTTTAAGATGCCACCTGTCTTGAAATTCAGAATAAATCGTATGTTAGACCATATTTGAACTTGAAGTGTTGGGAAGTAGTTGTTGAATGTTAGTCGTGTCAGCACCGTTCGTAGTAACTGATTTAGACTTTGGAAAAGTTGATCGTGTCTAAACCGTTCGTGATGATAGAGTTAGATCTTTGAAGGTTGATCGTGTCAGCACCGTTCGTAGTAACTGAATTAGATCTTTTGTCTTGTCAGCACCGTTCGTAGTAACTGAATTATACGTTGGAAAATTGATCGTTTCCACACCGTTCGTAATGATGGAATTAGATCTTGGAAGGTTGACCGTGTCAGTACCGTTCGTAGTAACTGAATTAGATCTTTTGTCGTGTTAGCACCGTTCGTAGTAACTGAATTAGACTTTGAAAAAGTTGATCGTGTCTACACCGTTCGTAATGATAGAATTAGATCTTTGAAGGTCGATCGTGTCAGCACCGTTCGTAGTAACTGAATTAGATCTTTGAAAGTTTGCCGTGTCAGCACCGTTCGTAGTAACGAAACTAGACTTGGAAAGATGATTGTGTCCACACCGTTCATGATGATAGAATTAGATCTTTGAAGGTCGATCGTGTCAGCACCGTTCGTAGTAACTGAATTAGATCAGAGATGTTGTTTATATGCTTGTACCTGTGTCCTAAGGAAGGTAAAGTTAGTCTTTATGCAATGTCATGATGCATGTATTATGTGATGAGTTTCTCAAAATAAATGAGAAACTTGTATGTTGTGCATAAATTTATCATGAGACACTTATATGTAATGTATGGATATGTGTATGATGCATGAACATGATTTATGGTATCTGGAGTATCTCGATCGAGAAAATAAATCTTTATGTCATTGTGATTTTGATGTCTGGTCTTGTTTTGAAGATGCTCAGCTGGGGATTTATGATTTCTGCTTGGGGATGAGATTCATTTGAATGATTAATCTTGATGTACCCTGACTGGGGATAAGAGAGTCGAATGACCCTGTTTGGAGGACAGAGAAGTATCGTCGAACCGGCAGTATTGAAGATGTAAAACTTCGTTGGGGAACTGAATCTCTAGTGGGAAGGGAATTTCAAATGATTACCCTGTGGGGATCCTTCCAAACTATTGACTTTGAGGGAGAACCTCTGGATTACTTAGATATTGTCTAATTGCCTTTCCTATATTTTACAAACATACAGATATTTTGCGGAGGAAGAGATAAATGTTAGTCATGTTCATATGCATATGTTCATTCAAGATTATCATTGGACGTTTGCGTATTCGAGAAAGAAAGGAAAACTCAGGAAAATAGAAAGGAAAGTAACTTGTTATTAAGAAAGAGCCATAAATAGGCAAAATAATAGGAAAACATTTGTGTGTTTTTGAAAAGATACAAAAGTAAAACAAAAGAAAAATAGCTATGTGGAAAAAATCCTATTGAGTTTCAACTCTGCTATTGCCATTATGTCTTCGAGCATCTCATCCCTTGCTTGTTGGAGAAAAGTGATTGAATCGGTCCGTACCCTTTGAACTTGAGATTGTTGATGAAACTGAGTGATCTGAACGAGACATAGTCGTACGCTTTAATCCTTAACTTTTGCCTAGGCCGCCTTTTCAGGTTTTCAGCCTACCAGGATACCCTTTTTTGCCCAAGTCTCCCTTTCGGGTTTTCAACTTGCAGGGTTTACAATTTTTCTATGTATATATCCCTAATTTTTCCCCGAACCCTTTTGGTTCGCCAGGATGCCCTTACTTTTGCCTAGGTACGTCGACCTAGCGGGTCTTATTTATGCGTAGTATTATTTGACTATGTCTGCATTCATAGGGTGTGGAAAGTCTTCACCGTCCATAGTAGTGAGTATCATAGCTCCTCCAGAGAATATCTTCTTGATCACAAACGGTCCCTCATATGTGGGAGTCCACTTGCCCCTAGGGTCGCCTTGTGGTAGAATGATTCGCTTTATTACCAAGTCACCAGTCTGGTATGCTTGTTGCTTGACTCTTTTGTTGAATGCCTTGATCATACGCTTCTGATATAATTGCCCATGACAAACAGCCGCAAGTCTCTTCTCATCAATTAGGTTTATTTGGTCTAGTCGAGTCTGTATCCATTCATCTTACTCTAACTCTACATCCTTCATGATTCTTAAAGATGGAATCTGAACTTCAATCGGCAACACTGCTTCCATGCCATAGACCAGTGAAAATGGGGTTGCCCTAGTTGAGGTATGTGCTGAAGTGCGGTAACCATGAAGAGCAAACGGTAACATCTCATGCCAATCCTTATAAGTCACCGTCATCTTCTGTACAATCTTCTTTATGTTCTTGTTGGCAGCCTCCACTACACCATTCATTTTTGGTCTATAAGGAGAAGAATTGTGGTGCTTGATCTTGAACTGCGTGCAAAGCTCAATAATCATTTTGTTGTTCAAGTTGGTACCATTGTCCGTGATAATCCTTTCGGGGATGCCATACCGACATATAAGGTTATGCTTGATGAATCGGGCCACCACATTCTTGGTAACGGAAGCAGATGAAGCAGCTTCTACCCATTTGGTGAAGTAATCAATGGCCACAAGGATGAAACGATGTCCATTAGAGGCAGTAGGTTTGATTTCCCCGATCATATCAATGCCCCACATTGCAAAAGGCCAAGGAGCAGTCAGAACATTCAGTGGAACTTGAGGTACGTGTACTTTGTCAGCATAGATCTGGCACTTGTGACAAGTTCTGGAATGTTGATGGCAGTCAGTTTCCACAGTGGATCAGTAGTAACCCGCTCTCAAGATCTTTTTAGCCATAGTATGTCCACTAGAGTGAGTTCCAAAGATACCGTCATGCATGTCTTCCATAATCTCTTCTGCTTCCTTCTTGTTCACACAACGAAGCAGAGTTGAATCATGATTGCGCTTGTATAAGGTACCATTACTTAGGAAGAATTTGGAAGCAAACCTTCTTAAGAACTTCTTGTCGTTGATAGATGCCCCTTCAGGGTATTCCTGAGCTTCGAGATATCTTTTTACTTCATGAAACCATGGTTTTTATTCAACCTTGTCAGTATCTATCTCGTAACAATATGTCGGTTCGTCATGTCTTTCAATAATAACTATAGGAGCCTCACTGTCCCATCTGACCTTGAACATTGATGACATAGTAGCTAATGCATCTGCCAATTGATTCTCCTCTCGGGGAATGTGTTCAAAAGTAATCTCTTCGAAGTGAGGAATCAAAGATAACACCAAATCCTTGTAAGGCATGAGATTAGGGTGCTTTGTGTCCCATTCTCCTTTGATCTGACTAATTACTAGGGCTGAATCCCCATATACTTCCAAGAACTTGATTCTCAAGTCGATAGCAGCTCTGAGACCTAAGATACATGCTTCATACTCAGCCATATTGTTGGTACAATCGAAACACAGTTTTGCTGTAAATGGAGTGTGTCCACCTGCTGGAGAGATAATCACAGCGCCAATACCATTACCAAGTGCATTCGAGGCTCCGTTAAAAACCATAGTCCATCGGGATCCTGGTTCAGGTCCTTCATCCGGACCAGGTTGTTCGTAGTCAGTAACAAACATAACATCCTCATCTGGGAATTCAAAACTCATAGATTGATAATGTTATACCCCAAAATTTGCCCGCATCTTTTTTCAAGAAAACTTCAATCTAAAAATTTAAGAGTTTCATATAATCTTGGATTTTCATATCCTGATTTATGAATACTTAGTTTTTAGAATTTTTTATACAGTATTTTGGCTCGCTGTTGGATTTATTCTTACGCAAACGCCAACTACTGTTTATTACTTCACACACGCTATTTATTTGATATTTATTTACAGATAAATAGTATTGACACAATTGGTACAGAGATAAATCTTTTGCAGGCGCAGAGTCCGGGATTCAGACTGTACTGGTAACAAGTAAATTATTACTAATTTTTTTGTTTCTCACTAACTTTTGTACTATATTCCATTATTTTCAAAATCTCTTTTCAAATCTCTTTTTCAAAAATCAAATCTTAACTTTATTCTACACATCTCTCTTTTTCCAACACTATCATACACTTTCTTTCAAATCTTTCTTCCACTCAAATTTTCCTTTTGTACGGAATCACTTCATTCCCCAACGTCTCTATCCTTCTTTTCATTCTATAAATACCTCTCATCTTTTCCATAAAATCTCACATCAAATTCTAACTCATCTCTCAAATTTCTACTTCATATTCATTCTCTCTTCCTCCCTGGCAAAATGGCGAAGCGGATGGAAACGTGTTTTCTTATGGTCATCACCATTGCTACGGTGATCATGTCCTTCTTCTGTCTGCATAGTCCTGAAAAATGTGGACCTGCGATGGTTACACTCCCGATCATCTATTTTCTGTTGGTCATAGCATGGGTTATTAATCGTCATTCTTAAAGTTTGTCGTATCTCTTATTTTCTTAAATGTACCGTTTACTCGTCGTACCGTTCATTATAGTATGTAATGTTTGTACAGTCAGTATTAAATGTTGTACTATTTGTCATACTGTTGCTTAATTATTCAGATAATATTTTGTGTGTTTTTTGCCAGTTAAATATTTATTTTTCTGTGCATTAAATGATTTTCAGGGTTATCGGTAATATTGCTCGCGTACAGTAAATATTAGTTATTTATTATGTCTGTGTTTTTAACAAGTCATGTAAATAAACTTTCATCTTTCACATAAAACAAAAACAACAAAAAGAAAATTAACTTTGACTGTTGATTTTTCACTCTAACTGCTACATTAATACCTGAACAGTCAGTTGACAGTCAAACCACTGACAGTGCAATTCTCCGTGTTTTGTGCCATCAATCAAATCAAACTTTTGCATTTCAAAATTCCAAGATTTTTGTTCTAGAAGTCTTCTGAATATCACATGATTAGCAGAGACTCAGCACTGCACAAAAATCAGGTACACTTAACTGTGTCCTACACAAACAGTCCCTAATTAGGGTTTATTGTTTTTTCAGGAGAAACAAGTTTTTGAGACCTCAAATGGATTTCATGGACCTCCATATATCTCAAAGTACCACCATACAAATTTTCAAACTTCAATTCACTCAGACGCACAGTCAGCAGCTCAAACAGTCAACAGACGACCCGGTTGACCAAAAAAGTCAACAGACAGTCAAAAATGAATTTTTTTGTCAACATCCATATTTTGTCAAAGGATTCATCATTTGATCATTGGATGATCATAATTCATCAAGGAAAGATAAAAAATCAACAAAACCCTAAGATTCAAAATTAGGGTTTTCTCCTAAAAAGTCAACTGAACTTTGACTGGTCATAACTCTCTCATCCTTCATCCAAAAAATTCAAACCAAAGCTCATTTTGAAGGAAATTCAATTATCTTTCAAATGCAATTGGTCCCATGGTCATTAGGTTCACCATTTGAAAAATATGAACCAAGACATTACAGGTCATTTTCAAAGTCAACAAAAAGACACTTTTTTTCAAAAGGATACACAAGGAGCATCAAAAATCATTTTGACATGAGACCAAAGACATTGGTTATAGGACTCTTTGAGGTTTCTAAAAAGTGCAAGATATCCTTCATATGACAAAAATTGAGGGATTTACACCTTGTTGAAGTTGGCTAAATTTTGGGAAAATGCATAAAACCAACATTGATCAAAAATGTATTTTTTCCAAATGGGACCAAGTTTTCATAGTTCAAACATGTTTACCATGATACAATGGGCCTCCCACGACCAAGAAAAAGCCCACACCATTTTTTTCCATTTTGGTTTAATTTTATCCCATTTAAGATTAAAATGAAAATGGAAAATGGAAGGATAATGGATGGCTTAATTTCTAAGCATGACTCATCAAGGGAATCAATCAAACTCTGCCCCAAGCCAAAGTACAGCAGAAGGACGGTTGAAAGTCAAGCCATGGTAGCTTAAATGCAAAGCCATAAGTGTTGAAAAAGTCAAGAATTCAACAAAAGCACTTAATGCTTTTTAGCTTAGTTCTTAAGCACTTCAATGCCTATATAAGAGCTATCACACTTCAGTAACAAAAGAGACACGAATTGAGAACCATTCTATGCTTGTAAACACACTTGTATCAATTTGAAATTTTGAAGGAAATTTAAAATTCGAATTTTAATTTCCAGCTTGTTTTAACACAAACTAAGTACTCAAACACATTCCCTGACCCTCACTAAACGTAACCAGATCAATTGCAAGCCTTGAAACTCACTGAATCAAGCACTACAGGTCACGATTTGTTCAAACAACAATCAACTCGTATCTCATAATACATGCATGTTTAACAAGATGTAGACATATATTTGAGTTTAGTTTGATGTCCTAATCGTTTCTGGACATTTAATTAAGGTTTGGTTGAGTATTCACGAAGCTACCATTTTAGGGTTCATGATCTCAAAATTAGGGCTTTTTGAATTAGGCAAAATTGTAGGTTCTAAGTGGTACCATTGAATTCGTATGGACTAGACGAATCGAACCATGACCTCGCGCCAAATTTCTTTTGTGTCTAACCCCTATTCGTTATTTTCCAGGTTTAAGGTTCACCTATTACAGCGCTTTTCTTAAGAAAACGCTGTTAAAAGAGGTGGCGAGAGGTTGAAGACGAAGACGTGGCCTCTCCCTATTGGTCAGAACGCGCGCGCGGGTTTTTAAATTAATTTGTGATCCGGTGCTTTGCAGGTGTCACTTTTGCCATGTGTCTCAATATCTGAGCCATCTGATTTCATTAACTCTCAATCCAACGCATCAAAACACTCATCCTTACCATGGACTTTATTTAATTTCCACATCTGATTACTATCTTTTTATTTTCTATTTTATTTTAATTTCTTTGTTAAATTAATTAAAATAAGTTTTAAAAATCCAAAAAATACACAAAAAATATTTTTAAGTTTCTAAAATAATATTTTATTTTTTGATATAAAAATATTTTATTTTTCTTCATAATTTAAATATTTTGTATAATTAATTAGATAATATGCCTATATTTATCTTTTAATTATTTTCAACCAATCAAAAATCATAAAAAATTGTTCTTTATATTAAATATTGTTTATATATTATAGGCTAATTTTGTACATATTTAGAATAATTTTCTTTTTAAGTTTTAATTATTTGTGTAATTATTTGTATAATTATGTATTAATTAACTTAATAAATTTCAAATCAATTTCAAAAATCCCAAAAAAATTAGTTTTGTTTTAAAAATTAATTAACAAGCATTTTGAACATATTTTAAGCTTAATTTTTAGGTTTAAATTTATTTTCATCCTTTTTCCTCATTTAAATTTAATTAATCATGCATTAATTATAATTAAAATCAATCATGAAAAACCCAAAAACATTTCTTTATTTTCTTGCAATTTAAATTCCTAGATCAAGTGTATAGGTTGTCAAATTCATGTAAATAGCGTAGTTTACATTTCCCGCACAATCGATGTAATAGCGTAGATTTACTTTCCGCATTTTACATTTCCGCATTTTAAATTCCAGCACATATAAACTGCGTGTATGCCAAAGATAAAATTGAACTGTTAGATCACTAACTTCAAAGATAAAATATCTGAAGCCAAACACAATCACACTTGCACCTCTTAAGGTAATCCCTTTTCTCACTCTTTTCAAAAATCAAAAAAAATCAAATTCTACTGTTTCGAGTACAAAATCGAACCTTTGTTTATATCCGGTGAAAGAATAGATTTTTAAAGGAAATAGGATAAAGACCTTATAACTCATGGTAGACCTCCTAATTTGCTTGCTCAAATCAAAACAAACAAATCTCTCATATCATAGCTTTTCAAAACAAAACTTTCAAAAAAGACAATACTTTGTATATATCCAAACAAGGATCATTACGAAGTTAACGTTCTTTTTTTCAAAACATCTTTTGAAAGATAAAAACACTTTGTATACATCCGCACAAGGATCATTACAAAGTCAATTTACAAAGGTATTTGAAACCACATACGAGCATTTCAAGGCAATAGAAAAGTGATTGAAAACAAGTGAGCTAAGCAAATTAAAGAGCCCATGGATAACCATGGATACAAAGGGTGCTAACACCTTCCCTTTGTATAACCTACCCCCTTACCCAGAATTTCTTAAAGGTCTTTTTTCTGTTTCTTTTATAAACCTTTCCTTAATTGGATAAAATAAAAGGTCGGTGGCGACTCTCTGATTTTCAAATACAAAAGCAGAAACAAAAAGAGTCAGTTCGCGTATCTCTCCGCGAGAGGTATGGCCAAAAACCGAGGGCGCGACAGATAATCGTCTACAGCTTGATAATCGCTGTAGCGAACAGAAGTTCGCTGTAGCGAACTAGTCTGATGCAGAATTGATAATTCTCCCCTATGAGTGCTGTAGCGGGGAAAATCTGATATCGAAGCCATTAGATTGACTCGAATCAATATTCCGTTTGAAATCGCCACCGCGCTTTATTTTTTCAAAGGAAAAGGGAAAAGAACGTAAAACCCAAAGTTTTGTTTTTAAAACAAGAAAGAGAACTCAGGTTCGGGTGTTGATTATATGAGGGGAAGGTTTTAAGCACCCCTCATATCCGTGGTACTCCACATGAACCTTTTTGAAAATCTGTGTCGTGTGTGCTAAAAAACGGTTTGTTTTATTTTTAAAATAAGCTCGGCAAAGCGTTAAGCTTTGTGCCTACATACCTCCTCGGTGCAATGGAGAAGTCAGAGTTAATGTAGTTCCGCTTAAAGGGAAAACATTTTTAAAACGAATAAACACTTTATCGTCATTGGAGAGAAATACTCAGCCATTGATCTTGAGCATGAGAACAAATGAATTCTTTGCATCGCTAATGAAAGAAGGGCTCCAACTCGGATAAAATCAACGAGTATGCCACTAGCTCTCTCACGCGGAAAAGATCTCATTATATCAATCAATTTCAAAATCGTGGGGTATAACCACTCGTTTCGACAATTAACAGTGTCTAAACTTTGAAGAAAAAGGCCACTAAGGGCAAAAGATGTTTTTTAAAGAAAAAAGTTTTGAAAAGATTTGCAAACATAAGAATGTTTTTGAAAAAGGGAGAAGATTTTGAAAATTTAAGAATGGGAGGAGATGAAGAGGCTATCCTATTGCGTAAAATAAAAGCTAAGGAAAAGAACGGTCTAACCGAAATAAGAAGCCAACACTTGACATTGTGAGTCAAGGTAGATTTCCCATCCTTTGGAATATCAATACTAAACCAACATTATCACTTGGGGATCCAGATGAATTTATTATCTTAGCACCACTTTGCATTAAGCACATTAAAATTCTGACAAAAATCGGGCAGAGTAACGGCTGTTTTCGGGTAAAATCCTTATATCAATGCCTTGGAATTAACCATCAAGGGCTTTCAAGGAAATACCTGCACACATAAACAGACAACAATCCAATGCCAGACAGACAGAATAACAGCAGAGTAATTAACAGAATAAGGGTCCAGAGGCGCTAAGTCCATAAGTCCGAATCTCCAAAATGCTAGGGATAGTAACCAATAGTCCAAAAGAGAGCCTTAAGAGTTTTTTAGATTTTTGTTGATTATTAGTGTTTTAGCATAAAAGTAAAGTATGGTCCAAGTGGACAAAGAGAAAATGGCGGAAACATAAACATATGTCCAAATGGACAAAGAGAAAATAGCGGAATGTAAACGTCCAAATGGACAAAGGAAAAATAGCGGAATGTAAATATGATGAAATGATAAAATAAAGCGATAAAGCGAGAAATATAAAGAGCGGTATAATAAAGTGCGAAAATTAAAGTCAGTTGTTAGATGTTAAAGATAACCATCTTGAAACTTGTCAAGTATGTTATCAAAGTTAGTAATAAAGATCGATGGTGAGTGAAGGATGTACTCGGATTTAAATTCAATGAACATTTATCAGAAGCTTGATAAAATCATAGCGACTACACGATAAACCCTCATAAGTCTTAAATCAACCGCATACAATTCTCTTCCATATTTGATCTTTTTGATTCGGGACACGAAATATTGCGCTATGTTAAGCAGATCGCCAAGTGATTTATGTAGAAATCACCCTACAACGAGGCCGGTCAAAACTTTATGTGCTAATGCATGCGAGAGGAATGATATGTAGATCACTCTCCGAAAGCAATACCGCACGAAAATAAAAATGGTGAGTGATCTAGTCTTTACTAAGAATCCATAAGAATTCTCAAAGTATTAAGACTTTCATCGATCAAAATAAAGAGAAACAAAAGATGGAACCACATTAAAAGCTCCTTTCATCCATAATTTCAATCACATAATTTTGCGGATTTGAATTCTCATCCTATCGACGCCCTAAGTCCATTGAAATTAGAGAGAAATTAGGCCTCTAATTTGTGATTCAAAGAAAATATCAAAAGAATGGAGTAGAAGAAGAGTTAGAACCAAAAACAAGTCAAAAATAGCAAAAACAAGCATTCTGCCTCACTGGAAATCGATTTACCTCTGTAGGAAATCGATTTCCTGCCTGCAGAATTCAGATCTGGCGCAAAAAACAGAGTGGAAATCGATTTCCCTATGTAGGAAATCGATTTCCTGCGCACAGTTTTCAAAAAAACAGCATTATGAACTTTGAAACTTGATTTAGGCAAACATACAAACACCTTATGATCACATATCCATTGGAGCACGAATTTTCCATCAAATCACCATCAAATAGGACCAATATAGCATCAAAGATGCATTGAACACAAACAACAAAGAATCATATTATGGTAGATGGAAAAGGATGATGAAAATTACCAATTCTTGAACAAAACTTAGATCCACTTCAACAATCACCAACACAAATCTTGATCTCTCAACAATTGAAGAGAAAAGAGTGAAATGGATGGTGGTTTAGCTCAAAGTTTGTGAGGTTCAAGGTGTGACTCACAAACTTTATGAAAGAATAAAGAGCTTTGGTGAATTTGGTAGGGATGAGGAGAGAAATTGCAAGGGGTTTTTTGGCTCTCAAAGCTTGAGAAATGAGAGAGTAGAGGTCTCTATTTATAGAATTGGAGCAAGAGTAGTGGCAAATTGGTCTTTTTGTGTTTGGTAATTAAATTGGTAATTAAAGTGGGATTTAAATGGGGAAATGATGTTTAAGTGGGTTTAATGAAGGAGTTAATTTTGATGAGGTGGAAAATTGGTAAAATGATCAAATAAAAAGGGGCCAAAATGATGTCAAGCTTCCCTCCTTATATTTTTTTGAATTTTGCGCACAGGAAATCGATTTCCCACAGGGGTAAATCGATTTCCACCTTCAAATTTTCAAAAATTGTTTTCTTGCACTGTTTTGACTTTTGCCCGATCTTTCACCTGTAAAATATAAACAAAAAGGGACAAAACACATATTTTTTGATTTTTCGTTAGCACTAAACAAATAAAAATCTAAAAGTGCTTAATGATTCCCCTCAGAGATAATCACAGTATCAAAGACAAAGCCTCACAATGGTGCTTTTGATTGATGATTGAATGCAATTGATGTATGATCTTAGGGTCAAAAATTGGGGTATGACAGATGCCCCTATTTAAGATTCTTTGATCCGGAAATACGATGATTGAAAATCTTCGTTTCGAGGAGATTGAAGAGACTTAAATATATAAAACACGCAATTTTTGAACCTAATATGCAATGCAATTTTTAATGAATGTATATGATGATGAAACAACATTGGGGAGAAAAAGAACTCCACTGGGGAAAGCACATGTCTTGTGGGAAGAACTCCAATGGGGAAACAAGACTTTGTTGGAGAAACGAAACTTTGTTGGGAAAAGAAACTTCACTGGGGAAAACATTTCGCACCAGAGAGGTTAAAGCATCACCTTTCACTAGGGTGAGAAAAGGGGGCATCCTCTTTCACTGGGGATGAGAAAATATGCATCCTCTTTCACTAGGGAATCATAAGATATGCATCCTCTTTCACTGGGGATGAGAAAGTATATCACCTTTCACTAGAGAATCAGAATACCCGTCTTTCATTAACAGAGAACACACCATCGTTCCACTGATGATAAAAATGCATCGACGTACCACTGACGATGAAGATAAAATAACATACACCAACGTTCCACTGAAGGTGAACTACCAATGTTCCACTGGAGGTAGGAAAGAGATATATCGCCGTGCCATTGACGATGAAGATAACCAAATACACCATCGTTCCACTGAAAGTGAGCTACCAACGTTCCACTGGAGGTAGAAAAGAGAAATACATCGACGTACCACTGACGATAAAACAAGATAACAAGATACACCATCGTTCCACTGAAGGTGAACTACCAACGTTCCACTGAAGGTAGACAAGAGATATACATCGACGTACCACTGACGATGAAGATAAAATAACATACACCAACGTTCCACTGGAGGTAGACAAGAGATATACATCGACGTACCACTGACGATGAAGATAAAATAACATACACCAACGTTCCACTGAAGGTGAACTACCAACGTTCCACTGGAGGTAGAAAAGAGAAATACATCGACGTACCACTGACGATGAACAAGATAACAAGACACACCATCGTTCCACTGAAGGTATGAAGAGATGCCCTTTGTACCAATGACGGTGAAGAGCAATCAATAGTATTTTTTCAATGATTTGAGGATGCAAACACAAATGCATAATCTCAATATTCATCGTCCAGCAGCCAAAATTCAATCCATGACCAGATGGAAAGAAGCTGCCAAAAAGACTGGACCAAGTGAGAAAGAAACTCACTGGTCTTCTGTTCATAGACATCTGAACTGAAACATATTATCCACCTAGAAACAAATTCAGTGGGGATTTTCAAGGAAAGTGAGCTTTTTCTGCTTAAGACACTCTAAATGAAAGAGCGATCTGTTTGACAGTAAACTTCATGATAGCAAATGTAAATGTATGACTGTTTTTGATGCATGTTAATGATGCATATGCTGCCAAAACATAGCACAAGGAATGAACTCAAGAGATGGAGTACGAAAATAGCATAATCAAGCGTGTCTCAAGTTGAACACCAGAGCAAAAACTGCTATAACAATCTTTTGATGGCATCAGAATAAATGCTACCCAACACTGAGGGATCATTGGAGTTGAGAGAACAAAAATAACTGAGTTCTACATCATATTCGAACCAAGCCAAAAGTTCATTAAGTGGGATATATTCTTCCCCTTTTGTATATGAATACATCAACATATCCGTTCCTTGTAATGCACTCATGAATCAAAACAAAACTTCTTTTATATTTTTCAAAAAAGATTTTGTTGAAATCAATTTTCTTTTTGCTTCAAGAATTACTATCAACAATAAATGACATTTTGAGAGATATGAAAGAAATAAGATTGCCAATAAAAGGTAAAGGCTCAAACTTTTTTAATAGAATGGAAGCCTGCAAAAGGCAAGACCCCATGGATTATTACAAAGTTTGGAAAGTGGTGATTTTGTGGAAAAGGTACATTGAAATGTAATGACCCTATCCTCTCTCTCAACTTGGAATTCCTGAGCAAAGGCTTCCGTTGAAATGTGTTGAACTTCTCATGATAAACAGATGACTGCTGATGATCAAGTCTTGTCTGATGTAGTTACTTGCCATGAATCCCTAACTTTTGCCTGGACCGCCCTTTCGGGTTTTCAGTCCACCGGGTATTTTATTCTGTTTATGTCTCTAATTTTTGCCTGGACTGCCCTTTCGGGTTTTCAATCCACCGAGACGCTCTTTTTTGCCTAAGCCGCCCTTTCGGGTTTTCAACTTAGCGAGCTGTTCTTTTATTATTTTAGGCGAAGTATTTCTTGACTACATCAGCATTCACGGGACGTGGGAGCTCTTCTCCGTCCATAGTTGCAAGAATTAATGCACCGCCAGAGAAGGCTTTCTTAATAACATATGGTCCTTCAAAATTAGGAGTCCACTTGCCCCTTGAATCGGAGGTGAAAGACAAGATCCTTTTGAGCACGAGGTCGCCTTCTCTGAATACACGAGGTCGAACCTTCTTATCAAAAGCTTTCTTCATTCTTTTCTGGTACAACTGACCATGGCATAAAGCTGTCATTCTCTTTTCTTCTATCAAATTCAATTGATCAAACCTGCTCTGACACCACTCAGCCTCAGATAACTTGGTTTCCATTAAAACTCTCAACGATGGAATCTCAACCTCAATGGGGAGCACTGCTTCCATACCGTAAACCAAAGAAAAGGGAGTTGCCCCGGTTGAAGTACGAACAGATGTACGGTACCCATGCAAAGCAAATGGGAGCATCTCATGCCAGTCCTTGTACGTAACAACCATCTTTTGCACAATCTTCTTAATATTCTTATTTGCTGCTTCAACAGCTCCATTCATCTTTGGCCTATAAGGCGAAGAGTTGTGGTGTTCAATTTTGAAACTTTCACACAATTCTCTCATCATGCTGTTGTTCAGATTCGAGCCATTATCAGTAATGATCTTGCTCGGTACACCATATCTGCAGATGATATTATTCTTGATAAATCTGACCACAACTTGCTTTGTTACATTAGCATATGAAGCAGCTTCCACCCACTTGGTAAAGTAATCGATTGCTACCAGGATGAATCGATGTCTGTTCGAAGCCTTGGGTTCAATCATGCCAATCATATCGATACCCCACATGGAGAAAGGCCATGGAGAAGAAATAACATTGAGAAGTGTCGGAGGCACATGAATCTTGTCAGCATACACCTGACACTTGTGACACTTCTTTACAAACTTGTAACAATCAGATTCCATTGTCAGCCAATAGTAACCTGCTCTAAGCATCTTTTTAGCCATCGAATGTCCATTGGCATGAGTACCGAAAGAACCTTCATGGATTTCATGCATCAACATGTCTGCTTCGTGTCTATCCACGCATCTGAGAAAAACCATGTCATAATTCCTTTTATACAAAACATCAGCATTGATGAAGAAACTGCCAGCCAATCTCCTCAAAGTTTTCTTATCCTTATTTGATGCCCCAAGTGGGTACTCTTGAGTCTGAAGGAAGTGTTTAATATCGAAATACCAAGGCTTTTCATCTGTTGATTCCTCAACTGCAAATACATGAGCAGGTCTATCAAGACGCCTGATCGTAATCTGAGGTTCCTCATTATGGAAGTTCACTTTGTACATGGAGGACAATGTGGCTAAAGCATCAGCCATCTGATTCTCATCTCGAGGGATGTGGTGGAATTCAACTTTGTTAAAGAACGTCAACAGCCTTCTAGCGTAATCTTTGTAAGGGATCAAGCCAGGATGACGAGTTTCCCATTCTCCTTTAATCTGATTAATCACAAGCGCAGAATCTCCATAAACATCAAGAATCTTAATTCTCAGATTAATGGCCTCTTCAAGCCCCATGATGCAAGCTTCATACTCAGCAATATTATTTGTGCAATCAAAACATATCCTTGCAGTGAAAGGTACATGTGACCCATGTGGAGTAACAATAATGGCGCCAATTCCATGGCCATGAATGTTAGAAGCTCCGTCAAAAATTAAACCCCACTTGGATTCAGGATCTGGTCCTTCTTCTGGAAATGGTTCATCCCAATCCTGAGCTCTCAAATACATTATATCTTCATCTGGGAAGTCCATTCTGATAGATTGACGATCATCAATTGGTTGGTGAGCGAGGTACTCTACCAACACACTTCCTTTCACAGCTTTCTGAGCTCGATATTCAATATCATATTCTGATAACATCATTTGCCAGCGAGCGATCCTTCCAGTTAATGCAGGTTTCTCAAATACATACTTAATTGGATCCATTTTGGAAATCAATAGGGTGGTGTGGTTCAACATATACTGTCTTAGTCGGCGAGCAGCCCACACCAAAGCACAGCAAGTTTTCTCAAGCGGCGAGTATCTTGTTTCGCACTCGGTAAACTTTTTGCTAAGGTAGTATATTGCATACTCTTTTCGACCAGACTCGTCATGCTGACCCAACACACATCCCATTGAATTTTCAAGCACTGTGAGGTACATAATCAAAGGCCTTCCCTCAGCTGGAGGGAGCAGAATGGGAGGTTCAAGCAGATATTCTTTGATGTTGTCAAAAGCTTTCTGACAATCTTCATTCCACACACATCCCTGATTTTTCTTTAACAACTTGAAGATTGGCTCACAGGTAGCAGTCATATTGGAAATGAACCTGGAGATATAATTCAAACGTCCGAGGAAACCTCTCACTTGTTTCTCAGTCTTTGGTGTTGGCATTCCTGAATTGCTTTGACTTTATCAGGATCTACTTCAATTCCTCTCTGACTGACAATGAAACCCAATAATTTTCCAGAACGGACACCAAAAGTGCATTTACTTGGATTTAAGCGGAGACGATACTTTCTCAAACGCTGAAACAACTTTAACAGATCCTCCATGTGCCCTTCCTCTGACTGGGATTTGGCAATCATGTCATCCACATAAACCTCAATTTCTTTGTGCATCATATCATGGAAAAGAGTAGTCATGGCCCTCTGATATGTCGCGCCAGCATTCTTCAACCCAAAAGGCATCACTTTGTAACAGAATGTCCCCCATGGCGTAATAAAGGTTGTCTTTTCCATGTCTTCAGGTGCCATCTTAATCTGATTGTATCCTGAAAAACCATCCATGAAGGAGAAAACCTCAAACTTTGCCGTACTATCTACCAACATATTAATGTGAGGTAGAGGAAAATCATCTTTCGGACTGGCTTTGTTCAAATCTCTATAATCAACGCTCATGCGAACTTTTCCGTCTTTCTTCGGAACTGGCACTATATTAGCAATCCATTGAGGATATACAGAAGTGACAAGGAAACCTGCGTCAATCTGCTTCAAGACCTCATTCTTAATCTTTTCCGCCATATCAGGATGACTTCTTCTTAGCTTTTGCTTGACAGGAGGACATTCTGGTTTCAACGGCAAACGATGCTCTACAATATCTGTGTCCAGCCAGGCATATCTTGGTAGGACCACGCAAAAATGTCAACATACTCTTTAAGAAGCTCTACCATCCTCTTCTTAACATCTTGACCAAGCAGTGCCCCAATCTTGACTTCTTTCTTATCTTCTTCAGAACCCAAGTTGATGACTTCTAACGGCTCTTTATATGGCTGAATGGTGTCTTCCTCGTGCTCAAGCAGTCGGGAAATCTCATCAGGAATACATTCATCACTCTCTTCTTCCGCCTCATACACAGTACACTCGAAGTTAGGAGAGGGTGCAGGGTCATTACTTTCAACGGTTTTATTGATTAATCTGCACAAGTGATTATTATTTCAGAAAAAAGGAGAGATATATGCAAACATGTAATCGTGCAGATTATGGCAAATGAAAACATTTTTGTTTTTTTTAAGGTTTTTTGTGTTACCACTTTCCAGAAAAAGCAAAAAGATAAAAAGCATGTATATGCAGAAACAAAATGACTTTTATTGATGATTTTAATGTTTAAAACAAACAGAAAAAAGCCCCAACAACTTCACTTTCATCTTGGGTAGAATGAAAGGATTTTGAAAAACATAAAAGAAAATTACTATGAAGCATGAGTACACTCAGGAATGTCAATGGTGATCCAGTTCTTAATCATCTTTCCATGGGTCACAAAGTTTGGCACTTCTGGCTCTAATTTGTCTTCAATAATAGCGTTCACTTCTGGAGGAGTCTTCCCAGGACATTCATACACCATGTTCACAGCAGACGCTTCATGAGTCGGCAATGGATTGTTCTGCACATTTGGGCCAATATCACGGAAAGAAAGCATACCAGAACGAACCAATCTCTGAACTTCATTCTTTAAAGGCCAGCAATTCTCTAGGTCATGCCCAAGAGCGTTATGATGAAAAGCACAAGTGGCATCAGCTTTGTACCACCAAGGGAGTTTCTCTGGAACAAGAGGTGGTGACCTTGGTTGAACCAACTTCTTATGAATTAGAGCAGGATACAGTTCAGTGTACGTCATAGGGATAGGATCAATATTAACTCGAGGATACGGATTCCGCCTTGCTGGTTGTTGATTAACAGGAGCTATAGGCACTGAATTCACAACAGGAGTTACTGACGCCACTTGTTGAGATTGATTTCTGAATCGACTATTCCTCCCATGAGAAACAGCATTGGCATCTGATTCCTTCTTCTTCTGGAATGAAGAACCATACTTTTTCGCACCACCAGACGAATTGTCATTCCGAACCAAACGACCTTCTCGCACAGCTTCTTCCAATCGGACACCCATACCCACCATTTCAGTGAAGTCTACAGGAGCACTTGCAATCATCTTCTCATAGGAAAACGGACCAAGAGTCTTCAGAAAAATCTTAGTCATCTCTTTTTCTTCCATCGGAGGAATCACTTGGGCGGCAACCTCACGCCATCTCTAAGCATATTCCTTGAAGGATTATTTCTCTTTCTGCATCATAGCTCGCAATTGATCTCTATCGGGAGCCATGTCCACATTATATTTGTATTGCTTCACAAACGCCTCAGCTAAGTCATTAAAAGTGCGAATATGGGTGCTATCAAGGCCCATATACCACTTAGAAGCAGCTCCAGTCAAACTGTCTTGGAAATAATGGATCAACAGACGTTGGTCATCAGTGTGAGTGGACATCTTCCTTACATACATCACCAGATGTGCCTGAGGGCAGGAGTTTCCTTTATACTTCTCAAATTCAGGCAGCTTGAACTTAGCAGGTACTTTCACATTGGGAACAAGGCAAAGATCATGCACATTCTTTCCAAACAGTTCCTTCCCACGCAGGGCTTTCATTTCTTTCTGCATTTCTTCAAACTGATCTTGGAAACCATCCATTCTGTCATGAATTTCACTTGGAGCAGCATCATAAATGGGCTCTGGGACAAAAGGACCAGTATGAACAATAGGAGATGTGTTGACCATAACAGGAGTCAACGGACGAGTCATCTCAGGAGCAGACAAATAACCTTCAGGCATGCCCCAGGGATATCCATTAGGCATACGTTGCTGAGTAGCACCAACAGGAACAGCAGGAATGGTTGTAGCAGCAATTTCAGAAATCACAGTGGTCTGACCCTGAGCTTGGGCATTGGGAGGAGGAACCTGATTCTGATTCTGAGCAGCCATCAATGTCTCAACCAGAGCAGTGAGACGATCCACACCAGATCTCAAAGTAACAACCTCTTCACGTAGCTCACGATTCTCTTGTTCAAGACCTTCCATCTTCTTCTTGCAGTTAGCTCGAGTATCATACCGGTGAGACAGCTTGATTCTGTATGAAGAACACTGAATAAGACCTCGGGAATACTCTCGGAAGCAAGACCAAAATGCAGAATGATGAAAATGATTTTTATTTTTATTGGTTTTCAAGGAACTTTAAGACATTGATTGTAAACATTAGCAAAAAACATAAAACATAACAACATTCTTCATTAATAATAGAAAAGCTTACAAAAGGATTCAAAGATCCAAAATTACAAAACAATGGAAAATCTAAAAACTAGAAGGGAACACTTCTGATGAAGATCCAACTCCTCTCTGCAGCTTCCTACGGAGCTTCTCCAACTCATCTTCATAAAAGGCCTTCAAATGAGCATTCTCGACCATCAGCTTATCAGCAACTTCCTTCCATGCAACTGAATCTTCATGACTACTAGAGGAAAATAAATCCTCTTGTTGTCTCTTTCACTTTTCTCCATGTTGTTGAAGCAACTCTTCTTGATGACGGATTTGATCATCCTTTTCCATCAACCAACCATCTTGGATATCAAGCATTTCATCTTTTTCTTTCAAATGTATCTTCAACTCTTTATTCTCCACTTCCAAAGCATAAAACTTCTTCTCCCAAGCATCTCTTTCCAATCTCATCTTGGCCACGAGCTCTAGATGCTCATCATTACTTTCAACAGGAGTAGTGAAAGACAAAGGTGGAGTAATGAGTAGAGAAGGCTCCTCAAGTAATTAAGGCATCTGAAAAGTATGAGCTCTAGCTTGAACCCAATCAGTGTAATCTTTGAGAGCAACACATTGTTTCGTTCCCAAATGTCTCTTCCTATCAACATGGTGCCAAGCACGCACAAACCGATTTCTCATATCCGAATTTCCATCTTGATTAAGATAGAAGATTCCTGACACGAGAATACTAGCGGGTCGCTCCTTCATGGGATAGCAAAATTGACGCCTTGCAAGAATGGGGTTGTAGGTAATTCCTCCTTGTATACCAAGAAGAGGTACATTAGGGAATTCTCCACAACGATCAATAATCTCACCAATGTCATAAGCAGGATTGTACCAATGGATATTCCCATTAGTAAGAGGCATGATCTTCTGAGACCATGAGAGACCATCAGGATTGTTCAAGAAACTCTTAGCTTGGGGTAAGTGCGAAATAAACCACTTATAGAGCAAAGGAGCGCAACAGTTGATAAGTCCACCTTTCTTATCATTCCTATGGTGAATGGAATGATAAGTATCCCCCAGCAAAGTAGGCACAGGATTCCCAATCATGAAGATCCGAATAGCATTAACATTGACAAAATTGTCAATGTTGGGAAAGAGTATCAAACCATAGATGAGCAAGGCCAAAAATGTCTCAAAAGCAATCATACTTCCTTTACTAGCCAACATAGAAGCCTTTCCAATCAAGAACTTAGAAGTCAACCCCCAAATTCCTCCTTTTTTGGTCATGTTTGCTTTCACATCTGATATCTTCAACTGAAGGAGTTCTGCTATCTCATCAACCTGAGGCTCTTTCTCCAGACCACTAAACGGTATGTCATTCGTAACCGGCAAACCAATCCAATAAGAATACTCCTCCAAAGTGGGCATAAGCTGATAATCAGGAAAGGTGAAACAATGATAAACCGGGTCATAAAACTGCACAAGAGTCTCAAGAATCCTTTTTTCCACTTTGGTCTTCAAGATAGAGATCAATTTCCCATAACGGTTTTTGAAGTTGTCAAGATTAGGAACCAAAGTTGCTAGCCCTTTCAATTCCTTTGCACTAGAATTTCTGAAGGTGTATTTCTTGATGCTTCTCTTTTGATCCATGGTACCTGTTATGTTTACAAAGAAAGTCTCTAAGTTCCTTGAAAACCATTTGTGAATGTCATTTTTATGAATGCATGAATGCATGGTTTATGCATCAACCACAATCAAGAGCACGCAAGATCACAGCAAATCACACAAAATCACACAATCCAGGTTCTTAGGTTCGACGTCACGAGCATGGAGCCATGGGTCTACCCATCCCACAAGGTGTGTTCTAGGGAATTTTGTACCTGCCAATCGGGTTCTACAAAGGTTCCCAGAGTTTTCAATCTTCTATCGGATATTACCGGCACGAACAATTGCTCATGGGCGCCAATAATATGCCTAAAAAGACCTCGTCTGAGCGTAGTATCGCATGACAACAAGCTCAAATTGGTACTTGATCTTGTTTCTGCACTACATCCTAAAAAGGCTTAGATTGGTTAAAAGGGTTCTAGGCCATTAAGCTTCTACGGACACTCACTATTGAAAGTAATAGCGTTATCACGATGGTTCGTAACAACCTCTACTACCTTCCATGAGGCCTCCACTGATTGGGGTTCCACCATATGACGCTCATGGTAAGGATTGCTCTTGACATGCGACTATTGGTCTTACCACCTCCTATCTCAAGTTACTCACCAAAGTCCGGGTTAGAACTTTATCTCATCACAGAGGAACCATCGAGCACCAAAAAGAAAAAAAAAGAAGATAAACAAACAAAGCACACAACAATATATACAGATAAAACACACAGATAAACAAAAATAGGCTTAACACACTTAAAACTGGTCCCCCAGTGAAGTCGCCAGTTTTCTGTAGCGGGGAAAATCTGATATCGAAGCCATGAGATTGACTCGAATCAATATTCCGTTTGAAATCGCCACCGCGCTTTATTTTTTCAAAGGAAAAGGGAAAAGAACGTAAAACCCAAAGTTTTGTTTTTAAAACAAGAAAGAGAACTCAGGTTCGGGTGTTGATTATATGAGGGGAAGGTTTTAAGCACCCCTCATATATGTGGTACTCCACAGGAACCTTTTTGAAAATCTGTGTCGTGTGTGCTAAAAAACGGTTTGTTTTATTTTTAAAATAAGCTCGGCAAAGCGTTAAGCTTTGTGCCTACATACCTCCTCGGTGCAATGGAGAAGTCAGAGCTAATGTAGTTCCGCTTAAAGGGAAAACATTTTTAAAACGAATAAACACTTTATCATCATTGGAGAGAAATACTCAGCCATTGATCTTGAGCATGAGAACAAATGAATTCTTTGCATCGCTAATGAAAGAAGGGCTCCAACTCGGATAAAATCAACGAGTATGCCACTAGCTCTCTCACGCGGAAAAGATCTCATTATATCAATCAATTTCAAAATCGTGGGGTATAACCACTCGTTTCGACAATTAACAGTGTCTAAACATTGAAGAAAAAGGCCACTAAGGGCAAAAGATGTTTTTTAAAGAAAAAAGTTTTGAAAAGATTTGCAAACATAAGAATGTTTTTGATAAAGGGAGAAGATTTTGAAAATTTAAGAATGGGAGGAGATGAAGAGGCTATCCTATTGCGTAAAATAAAAGCTAAGGAAAAGAACGGTCTAACCGAAATAAGAAGCCAACACTTGACATTGTGAGTCAAGGTAGATTTCCCATCCTTTGGAATATCAATACTAAACCAACATTATCACTTGGGGATCCAGATGAATTTATTATCTTAGCACCACTTTGCATTAAGCACATTAAAATTCTGACAAAAATCGGGCAGAGTAACGGCTGTTTTCGGGTAAAATCCTTATATCAATGCCTTGGAATTAACCATCAAGGGCTTTCAAGGAAATACCTGCACACATAAACAGACAACAATCCAATGCCAGACAGACAGAATAACAGCAGAGTAATTAACAGAATAAGGGTCCAGAGGCGCTAAGTCCATAAGTCCGAATCTCCAAAATGCTAGGGATAGTAACCAATAGTCCAAAAGAGAGCCTTAAGAGTTTTTTAGATTTTTGTTGATTATTAGTGTTTTAGCATAAAAGTAAAGTATGGTCCAAGTGGACAAAGAGAAAATGGCGGAAACATAAACATATGTCCAAATGGACAAAGAGAAAATAGCGGAATGTAAACGTCCAAATGGACAAAGGAAAAATAGCGGAATGTAAATATGATGAAATGATAAAATAAAGCGATAAAGCGAGAAATATAAAGAGCGGTATAATAAGGTGCGAAAATTAAAGTCAGTGGTTAGATGTTAAAGATAACCATCTTGAAACTTGTCAAGTATGTTATCAAAGTTAGTAAAGATCGATGGTGAGTGAAGGATGTACTCGGATTTAAATTCAATGAACATTTATCAGAAGCTCGATAAAATCATAGCGACTACACGATAAACCCTCATAAGTCTTAAATCAACCGCATACAATTCTCTTCCATATTTGATCTTTTTGATTCGGGACACGAAATATTGCGCTATGTTAAGCAGATCGCCAAGTGATTTATGTAGAAATCACCCTACAACGAGGCCGGTCAAAACTTTATGTGCTAATGCATGCGAGAGGAATGATATGTAGATCACTCTCCGAAAGCAATACCGCACGAAAATAAAAATGGTGAGTGATCTAGTCTTTACTAAGAATCCATAAGAATTCTCAAAGTATTAAGACTTTCATCGATCAAAATAAAGAGAAACAAAAGATGGAACCACATTAAAAGCTCCTTTCATCCATAATTTCAATCACATAATTTTGCGAATTTGGATTCTCATCCTATCGACGCCCTAAGTCCATTGAAATTAGAGAGAAATTAGGCCTCTAATTTGTGATTCAAAGAAAATATCAAAAGAATGGAGTAGAAGAAGAGTTAGAACCAAAAACAAGTCAAAAATAGCAAAAACAAGCATTCTGCCTCACTGGAAATCGATTTACCTCTGTAGGAAATCGATTTCCTGCCTGCAGAATTCAGATCTGGCGCAAAAAACAGAGTGGAAATCGATTTCCCTCTGTAGGAAATCGATTTCCTGCGCACAGTTTTCAAAAAAACAGCATTATGAACTTTGAAACTTGATTTAGGCAAACATACAAACACCTTATGATCACATATCCATTGGAGCACGAATTTTCCATCAAATCACCATCAAATAGGACCAATATAGCATCAAAGATGCATTGAACACAAACAACAAAGAATCACATTATGGTAGATGGAAAAGGATGATGAAAATTACCAATTCTTGAACAAAACTTAGATCCACTTCAACAATCACCAACACAAATCTTGATCTCTCAACAATTGAAGAAAAAAGAGTGAAATGGATGGTGGTTTAGCTCAAAGTTTGTGAGGTTCAAGGTGTGACTCACAAACTTTATGAAAGAATAAAGAGCTTTGGTGAATTTGGTAGGGATGAGGAGAGAAATTGCAAGGGGTTTTTTGGCTCTCAAAGCTTGAGAAATGAGAGTAGAGGTCTCTATTTATAGAATTGGAGCAAGAGTAGTGGCAAATTGGTCTTTTTGTGTTTGGTAATTAAATTGGTAATTAAAGTGGGATTTAAATGGGGAAATGATGTTTAAGTGGGTTTAATGAAGGAGTTAATTTTGATGAGGTGGAAAATTGGTAAAATGATCAAATAAAAAGGTGCCAAAATGATGTCAAGCTTCCCTCCTTATATTTTTTTGAATTTTGCACATATGAAATCGATTTCCCACAGGGGTAAATCGATTTCCACCTTCAAATTTTCAAAAATTGTTTTCTTGCACTGTTTTGACTTTTGCCCGATCTTTCACCTGTAAAATATAAACAAAAAGGGACAAAACACATATTTTTTGATTTTTGGTTAGCACTAAACAAATAAAAATCTAAAAGTGCTTAATGATTCCCCTCAGAGATAATCACAGTATCAAAGACAAAGCCTCACAATGGTGCTTTTGATTGATGATTGA
The DNA here is from genome assembly GCF_029867415.1 of Vicia villosa. Lineage (NCBI taxonomy): Eukaryota > Viridiplantae > Streptophyta > Magnoliopsida > Fabales > Fabaceae > Vicia > Vicia villosa. The sequence continues at coordinate 21,585 of NW_026705860.1, read as the reverse complement.
ATGCAATTGATGTATGATCTTAGGGTCAAAAATTGGGGTATGACAAGTGCAATTTGGCTTCGTATCGGAATCGAAGGCCTCTTATGACTTGTATGGCATTCAGATATGTGTTTTAATTGTATAAGACCATGATATGACCGAAATCCCTTGGATATGCTTGTATGTTGTGAAATACAAATTGTGTGGATTATATTGTGGCATAATTATTATTGATTTCGTTTGTTCTGGTTGAACATTCGAATGTGATTTCCTGTGTGATGGCTTATACCGTGTTGTGTGATCTTGGTGATGTGTGTATATGTTCGAATCGGAGTAGGCCTGGCTAATAGATGATAAATCGCTTAAGACCACGACTATTGCTGTGTGATCTTTAGTTCGTGCCTTGCTGTGTGGTCTGGGATACCTTGCTGTGTGTTCTTGGTATGTCTTACGAACCTGAGCTACCATTGCGATGCGCTAAGAGGGTCTTCTATGGCGTTCCCCTAGCAGGTAAACATCTGCGTGCTTGGTATGGTGAGTTAGTGGTACCATATAGGATGCACTTCTCAGTAAACTCACCTCTAGTGATGTCATGTAGACAATATCACTAGGCTTTCTCCCGGTGAGCTCATGTAGTCTTGATGGAGTTTTGTACATTGTAGCGATCACATCTGCGTATAGTGATTGACGGGGCCATGATGCCATATAGGCAAATCACCGCTGTAACTCGTTGCGGATAAACCACATAGGATTTATTCGTTTCACCTGCGATGTGCATGTACAAGTCTCTCGACAATTAGGCATGAGAGGTAACTCATCGAGGGTGTGGATGCGTAGTCTATGTAGCGGGCAAGTAACTTACTCCTGGATTCCTCGTACAAGGGTACGGGTCTGCATATTTGTTGGCTTGACTGGGTGTTGTTGTTGTAGCCTCATTCGAAAGTCATGGGACTTCTAATGGTGGTGTACCCTTGTTTGTGCTTGTACCTAGCCGTGAGGATAACCCGGATTCTCGGCAAATCCGTTGATTGTATTTTCCCTGTAGAACTGAGCGAACCCGTAAGATAGGGGGACCCACTGAGATTTAGTAATCTCACCCCATTCCAATTATCTTTTTTTCAGGTGGTTCGAGGCAGGATCGTGGAAAGGGTAAGATGGCTTAGCTTCAAGATGGTGTTTCTTTGTGATATGCTCTTTTGTAGTTGTTGATCTTTTGTATCCTCATCTTTTGTACCATGGATATGTATTTGTACCATGTTGGAACTCTTGTATTTTGGCCATGACAGTTTGGATTTTTTTACTCGTACTTATACATTATCTATTCCGCTGCTTATTATATGATTTTCGTTTACCATTTTAATGCCATATACGTATATCCTAGGCAATGTATGTATGGGGTGTTACAATAAATGTAATGATTTGGTGTGAAGAATAAAAAAGTGATAAAATTCTCCATGATGCCACATTGCATTTAGGGTTAGGGTTGTGTCCAATGTTGTCATCATGACAACCTTGAATTTATATTAAGTAGATTGCTTTGGTTATTAACAATATATATCTTATTATATCATGTAGGATTCGTTGGTTGTGTCGGTCCATGAAGGTTCTTTTGTTACAGGACCACGACATGGTATATCATTCGAAGCAATTGGAACAAATGAGCATGGTGGGTGTCTCGTTGGTGTTGGAGATGGCATCGGCCTGAGATTGTGGCTTGGTACATCGAGGAAAATAACCTTATAGAGAAAAAATAAATGATTGAAGAGTTTGAGAAGAAATTGGAAAGTCAATATAAATATTTTGAAAATGCGTTAGTAGAGGAGCGGGAAAATTGCAGGAAAGACGTGGAAGAAATGATAGAGTTATGTGCGGTATGTGAGAATAATTCATTTGATTAATGCGCCCCCACATCACTTGTTGCTACCACCTTACTCTAATTACACACCTTTTCTTAATTATATTTGTTTTTTATCGAATAATTCATTTGAATTAGTGAAAATAGGTTAATTAAATATTATTTTATTAGTTAATTCTGCTAATTAAATTAAATTATCTTGATAAGTGATTAATTAATTTAGTCGATTATTCTTGATAATTAATTTCAACTAGTCTAATTAATTGACTTAATAAATTTAATCAATTAATTTCTCTAAATAAAATGACATTTCCACTTGTTTAATTATCCATTTTACTTCATTATCCCCATTTGTTAAAAATGTATCCCACTTTCCATTATGATGTAATAATTTTACCGCTTTCTTTTATTATTCTCTTTTGTTTTATCATTGAGCACTTCATACATTAAACCTTTTCAAAGAACTAATACTCGATTGCGAGTCATTTTTCTACCATAAGTCGACCACTTTTAAGCATCGCAATCAACCATATTTTACACACACATATCTTGATCCTAAGCTTTCTTACAGTGAGACATATTCGATTAATTATTCCAATTATTAGTTTAGAAGAGTAGCCCACTTTGCTAGTACAATTGCAATTTGATTCGATCATTTTCATGTTTAATCTTTCTGTGTATGCTTGTTTGTATGGACTTATATTACCTTCATTCCCATTTTGCAAGTTGTATTCCCCATTCCCGAAGCCTTGTAATAACTTTACCGCTTTTCTTTATTTTATTTTTCTTTATTTACTTGTGTGCCCCCGCACTCTTTGTCCATATACCAATCCCTAACCCACTCTTTGTATGTATATTTCCTTGTGCATCGCCATCGACCAAACCACTGCATTCTTGATCCATATACCAAGTCATACTGTTGCATATCGAATTTTCATCCGAAGGCGCGAAAGGGTAGGCCGAAGAAGAGTCACCATCAATGTTATTTATCCCGAGAGAGGGAAAGGAAACACTAAGTAAACCTAAGAAAGGGAAAGAACATGGTCATCGCAACCAAGAGAGAAAGGTAAGGAAGTCGGTTACTCAATGGGAAGGTGTTAGCACCCCTCACGTCCGTGGTACTCCACAGGATCCACTTAATTTTGTTCTAATCTTAGGGTGTAAAACTAAAAAGTCTAAAGCCTAATGCTAAAAGCGAATGCATGTAAAAGAAAGAAAAGAAGATACGGGGAAAACAAAGTTTTAAAATAGTTGTGTCGTGTATGCCCCGCGACCTAATGCCAACATATCCCCTTTAAGGAATCAGAGCAGCGTAGTTCGGCTCAGCAGTTTTGGAATCAGAGCAGCGTAGTTCGGCTCAAACCGGCCCAATAGAAAACCGCAAAACCGAACCAAACCAAACCGAAACCGCAAAATTCGCATTTGGTTCAGATGTGTTTGGCCCATTTTTTAACAAACCGCGTGGTTCGGTTTGATTTGCGGTTTGTATTTTACAAACCGAACCAAACCGCATTATGTTACAACCCCTCAAACTTCAATTAATTTATATTCTACCTAAAATCAAATATATTATACCTTAACCTTACGATTACGAATGATATTCTCTTCATCACACTTAAGGTTTCAATTTAAGTCTTCTCAAACCTCTCCTAGATGTATTGCACATTCTTCTCATCTTCTTTTCCAAATACATATCACATATTATTTTTTAGTTTTTCATCTCTTAAGTTCTTTCTTTTTCATCTTATTATTTTTATTTTAATGTTCTCTCTTCCAATTACGTTTTTAATGTTCCTCTTTTCAACTAATCGCATCTCTTCTGCTCTTTCTTTTTCATCTTCTCTAATATTTCATCTCCTCTTTTTTTTTCTATTTCATTATAGTGTTTTTTATATTATTTTATGCTAATAATTTATGTTTTTTATTCCACTTTTACCTAATATTTCTGTATATCAAATGGAAAGTTGTTATCCAAATATGATGACTTTTGTTGTTATTTGATAACGCATAAATGACTAAATACAAAGTTATGTTGTCATCAATATGTGTATATATGACTCAATATTTTTTTTTGAAAAACCGAACCAATCCAAACCGCATTGGTTTGGTTTGGGTTGGTTCGGTTTTATTTCTAAAAGCCAACCGAACCGCACACTTTTTCCTCTTGCGGTTCAGATGATTTTTTACGTCAAAACCACCTAAATCGCACCGCGAACACCCCTACTGCTCGACCTTTGGATACTTACACAATTTTCGTAGAAAAGAATTAACATGTTCTTAAAGGCAAAATAAAATTGAATTGGTTGGTGTTTTTTATGGGTAGCATTTCAGATTATCCCTCAAAAGATGGGGGTATCTGAATACTTTTGTTTAGGAGAGTACATCAGATGATCCCTCATAAGGTATGGGTATCTGAATACTGTTTGAACAAGATTTGGTTCTACAATAATATCTCTGAGTTTTGATGATAACGATGAGTATGTTTGTATGAATAATTATGATACTCTAACATTTGTTATTTTTAAGTATTTAACAAACAGGTTCTGATCTAATGGAAGACGTGGCCAATACATCAGAAGAAACCAAGTTACGCTTCTACGCTACACAGGTTCTGTTGAACAGTAGCAAACTACTTTAGAAGGTTCTGAAGTATGTGACTCTAATAATCTATCTAAAGAAACTAAGTTCTAAAGATCTGAAGACAAAGTTTCTAAGGAACAAGCCAGATGATGAAGACTTATGTTTCTGAAGATAAAGGGTACTGAAGACTGAGTGCTGGAGATTATGAAGACGAAGTTCTGAAGCCTTTGAAGACTTGAAGTTTTGAAGACCCCATGCTTATTTTCCTTCTTCTAACTCATGCTCATCAGAGCCTCTGCAGTCTAAGAAGAATAGAAGATATTATTTACATAGTACATAGTACGTGGTACAAAAAAAATGTTTCGCTCTACTACCATGAAAGGACGGACGCATTGCATGATCTTGTCCCCCACTACGTTCAAGCCAACTTTTTGGAAGTTCCAGAAACGCCCTCCAACAGATATATTATTTTATTTAGCTATAAATAGGCTTGAAGACTAAAAAAGAAGGCTGCTAATTCACACGTTCTTCATGCTCTCTTGAAAGACTATTCATAAGCTTTTCACTCTCTTTAGTCTAGAATATGTTTTTACTGTTTACTCCAACTTGTGTGGAAGCATATATTGTAAACAAAATTTCTTTCAAAATGTAGTTTGATATTTGCCTTAAGAGGTCGGTCGGTCGGATTTCTTAAGAATTCTAAGATTTGTGTGTCTTAGAGGTTGTAATTTAGTCACTAGCGGTTAGCTTGTGCAAGTGTAATAATCTTGAGATTGATGGATTAAGACCTTGTTAAAAAGGCAAAATCACCTTGGCAGGTTGACTCGATTAGCTTGATATTTCTCAAATGAACTAGTATAAATATACCTTGTTCTTTCCTTCATGCATATTTATCTTTATTATCAACAAACTACTTATTTTAAAGGGAAAAGTTTTTGGTGTTAAAACCCTATTCAAATCCCCCTTTCTAGTGTTTTTCACTCCTTCAGTTGGCATCAGAGCTTCGGTTTTGAGTGATAAAAAGTTTGCATTTTTATCAAGCACCTAATAGTGTTCAGTACCTATCTAGACTGTGTGAAAAACAATGGCTTAAAAAGTTGTTGTTATTGAAAATAAGGATAGAGATCAGTATAGTGCAAAACCTCTTATGTTTGATGGAGAAAAGTTTGACTATTGGAAGGATAGAATTGAAACTTATTTCATGGCTTTTGATTTTGATCTATGGGATCTGTTAGTTGATGGCTACAGTTATCCAGAAGATAATAAAGGTGTTAAAATTGCAAGGAGTGCAATGACAGATGATCAGAAGAAAGCTTACAAGTATCATTTCAAAGTTAGGTTTATTCTCCTATCTTCTATTTCCCACGCTGAGTATGAAAAGATCACAGATAAAGAGACTAAAAAGTCTATATTTGAATCTCTTTAGATCACTCATGAAGGCAATGCTCAAGTTAAGGAGACAAAGGCTCTTGCCTTAATATAGAAATATGAAGCCATCAGAATGGAAGATGATGAATTAGTGAAAGCTATGTTTTTAAGATTCCTGATGCTTGTTGCAGGAATCAGGGTTCTGAACAAAGGATACTCTAATTTAGATCATGTCAAGAAAATTATCAGAAGTCTTCATAGGAAATGGAGACCAATGGTAACTGCCTTAAAGCTGTCCAAGGATTTGAACAGTATCAGTCTTGAGGAACTGATAAGTTCTTTAAGAAGTCATGAGATTGAACTTCAAGAAGATGAACCTCAGAAAAAGAGTAAACTTGTGACTCTGAAGTCTAGGTCTGGAAAGACAAAGGCGTTTAAAGCTGAAGAAGAAGAATCAGAAGGATCTGAAGAAGATTCAAGTGAAGAAGAATGACATGGGATGATTGTGAGTCAGAAGAAGAAGAATCTAATGAAGAGCATGCAAATGTGGCACTCATGGCTAAAACTGTCACAAGTGAAGTTATTTTATAATATGAGCCAACATCAGATGATGAGCCAGACTCTGAAGATGACACAGAGGTATTGTCTTCTATCTCCCGCACTGAATTTGAATCTCGTTTATCTTAAATGATGAAAAGACATCATTTTCTTGTTGATAAATACAAAACTCAGAAAAAGAAATTTGTAGTTACCTCTGAGAACTCTACTAAGTCTGAGCAAGACAGTCATGTTTTAAATGAGAAGGTTTTTGCTTTAGAAAAATTAAGTATTTCTCTTAAAAGTAAAGTTTCAAAGCCAGAAGAAGAGATCACTTCTATAGCATCTGTTACTGATGAAGTAATCATATACGATAGAAATTTTTAGCATTTCTTAGCTAAAAGCATAGATAGAAGCAAGATGGATTCAATGATCTATGGTGTTAGCAGAAATGGAGGAAGAGATATGCGGTACCACAAAAGAAACCTGATGAAACTGAGTTTGTTATTCCAAAACCTCTCTCTGAACATTTTGTGCTTGTTGGCATTTAACGAAAATTTTCTGAACAAGAAGCTTCTGATTCTATCATTTCACAACCACAGACACAGAAATAAACTTCTAAGGTCAAATATCATGCACAAATTCCACTTGATTATCCTGTTGCACGTGAATCCAAAGGCGTTAAAACCTTTGGAACTACTAACAAGAGAGGACCTAGAAAGTGGGTACCTAAGTATGAGATAATCTATGTTGCAAATATCCTTGATGGCGCCACTGAAACACCAATCATGGCACCTGGATAGTGGTTGCTCGCAACACATGATGGGAGAAAGACGTATGTTCCAAGATTTGGAACTTACAGCTGGAGGAGTTGTTGGTTTCGGAGGCAATCAGAAAGAAAAGATTATTGGCTCTGAAACCATAGGTAATAGTAAGCTCCCTTCTATTAATAATTTTCTTTTAGTTGAGGGTCTGATGCATAACTTATTATCAATTATCCAACTTAGTGACAATGGTTATGATGTCATTTTCAATCAAACGTCTTGTAAAGTTGTTAGACAGAAAGATGGATCAGTCATGTTCAATGGTAAGAGGAAGAACAACATTTACAAAATAAGGCTATCTGATTTGAAAAATCATAATGTAAAATGCCTTATGTCTGTTAACAAAGAGAAGTGAATCCAGCATAGGCGTCTAGGTTATATTAGTATGAGAAAGATATCTCAACTAAATAAGCTTGGATTAGTCAAAGGCTTTCCCAACTTGAAGTATTCTTCAGATACTCTTTGTGATGCATTTCAGAAAGGAAAGTTTACAAAAACATCTTTTAAAGCTAAAAAGGTTGTTTCTACCTCTAGGCCATTAGAACTTCTTCACTTTGATTTGTTTGGACCAGTGAAAACTGCTTCTATCAATGGAAAGAAATATGGACTAGTAATTGTTGATGATTACAGCAGATGAACATAGGTAAAATTCTTAAAACACAAGGACAAGTCGCATTCTGTATTTGCCACCTTATGTTCTCAAGTGTAAAACGAAAAGAGCTGTAAAATAGTCAGAGTCAAAAGTGATCATAGTGTAGAGTTTGATAATAAAAACTTTAAGAGTCTGTTTGATGCGAAAGAGATATCACATGATTTCTCTTGCCCTAGAACTCCACATCATAATGGTGTTTTAGAGAGGAAGAATAGAACCTTGTAAGAGATGGCTCGCACCATGATCCAAGAGCTTGACATGGCTAAGCACTTTTGGGCAGAAGCAGTGAACACAACATGTTATGTTCAGAATAAGACTTCCATAAGACCTATTTTAGGTAAGACTCCATATGAACTGTGGAAGAATAGAAAACCCAACATTTATTATTTCCATCCATTTGCATGTTTATTTTTTATATTGAATACTAAATAAAATCAAAGTCTAGTCCTTCAGAACCTTGGTTACAGCTTTCGGAAAGTCCACGACTTCTAAACATCTTTGTAAAACAACTAAACATTGGCAGAGCACACATTTAACATTCTTTCAGATAGCTAACAACTTCTTAACAAAGTTTAGAGTTATAGATTACCCTTGACTTGCTCCTAGACAGTTTTTCTGAAGGAGTGAAAAACACTTAGAAAGGGGGGGTTGAATAAGGGTTGTTTCTAAAAATGGCAGATAAAAATTAATCACACAGTTATTTTTATCCTGGTTCGTTGTTAACCAAACTACTACAGTCCACCCCTTACAGTGTGATTTACCTCAACTGAGGATTTAATCCACTAATCAACCTTGATTCCAATGGTTTTCCACTTAGACAACTTCTAAGTCTTCTAGAGTATACAAATCACAACTTGATCACTCTAGGAATTTCCTTTTACAAAAGTAAACAATAATACAAGAGTATAATGTGCTTCTTAATAAGCTATAATCACCAAGTGATTTTTCTCTTAATATTAAGTTCTAACACTCACTAAGATATTACAAGTTGTGAGGTTGAAGATGAAGTTTCTTTGCTGTTTTTGTGTGATAACATTAAGAGTCAATTTGGCAGCGTAAGGTTACTTAGAGCATGTGTTGTTACTGCTTCAGCAATCAGAACTTCTCTTATATAGGCAGTGAGAAATGTGACCGCTGAATAGTATTTAATTCTTTGCGTGAATAGTACACTGCTGCATTTAATGTTTCACTCTTTTGTCAACTACCTCGAGCCATGCTTCAACTGCTCTTGCTGACTTTGCCTTTTGTAGCTTCTAACGTTCCTTTTGTCAGTCAGATAGATTTGACGTTGTAGCCTTTTTCATCTTGTACTTGCTTCTGGACTCAGACTATTAGAATGACGTTTGAATATCATAGTCTTCAGCGTTGGTGCAGATGCAACTTCAGTCATCAGAATTTGGAAGTTCTTTGAAGCGTGATACCATCAGATCTTCAGAGCCTTGCTTCTGACTGCCATCTTCTGATGCCTTCAAGACCATGTTCTGATTTCCTTAAGACCATCTTCTGATGTCTTCCAGACCATGTTCTGATGAAGCCATCCAGATCTTCTGGGTCAGAGCTTCTGAATGATGATTTAGTGCATACTCTTTTAGACTTTTCCTGAAATGGAAAACGTGAATAATTAGAGTACCACATTGTCTTATACAAAATTCATATATAATGTTATCATCAAAACTAGAAATATTGATCAGAACATTTCAAGTTCTAACATTTTCAACTTCTGAAGCATCAAAGTCAAAAACACCATTCTTTCAAAAAGTTCACAACTTCTAAACAACAGGTGTTATCAACACAAGATCACCTTACTTTCAGACAGTCCATGACTTCTGAACAGTTAAGGTATCTAAGCTTGATTTAACCATATTCTTAGAAAATTCACAACTTCTGAAACATATGTTGTATCAGAGCACAATTCTATTGAATCACAGTGGGGTTGCAGAATATCATAGCATAGGTCCACAACATCTTTTCTCATAAATCTTATAGCTTCTGAACAAATCACAATGTCAGAACATAAATAACTTTCATGAAGAATTTAGAATATCAAATTAAGATTCGTTTTGGACAGTTCCCAACTTCTAAACAACAAAATCTTTTCTAACATAAGCTTTAGCTCATTATAGCATCGTCCATGCATATTGATCTTGATTATGTATGCTGACGGCAATATCATAATCTTTTTTTCTAATGTATATTACTTAGGATCTTCTAATTCCATATGGTCTTATACCAGATGATGATCTTCTGATATCTACTTGTATGCACCACCCTGAGAGCAATCGTTTCATCGTGTGTATCCAAGCGTTAATGGATGCAGCGATTTTCTTCCTACTTTTTATCCAAAATAGCCTGCAGCTCATCTAGCTGGTTTTCAGTCATCTTAGCTTCTTTCTCCTTAGAGCTAGAATTTTGACCTTCAGTTAACACCAAAGCATAACCAGAAGCACCAGCAAGGAATCTTCTAGATTTAGAAGCATCAGCAACACCAGCTTCTAGAGAACCATCAATTGCAACAGTCTATTTCTCAGGTTCATACATAGGAACCTCAAGAGCTGGAAAACTCAAGGGAGGAATCGAGAAGATTTTCTGCCATTCATCAAACCTCTTTTCAGTTTCATGGTGATATATAGATTTCATGATGTCAGAATTGATTTCCATTCATCTTTTGAAGGTGATCCATATAGCTTCAGTCTTATCAAATTCATGATATATGACGACCTTTCCAGAGTTCGTTGAAGAGTGAGAAAAGAATTTTTCTAGAACTGTTCCAAAAGCTCAGCGAAGGTTAGTGGACGAACATAAGTTCGTTCAAATGAAAGATGATAGGAATTGTTTGGAAGGATGTAGAAAGTGTTGGATGGAATTTTTATGGATATATCTGCTGAGGGATCAAAAGGGCTTGCTTATGATCCTAGAGGATGTTGTTGAGCAAGTGTTGTTCCAAGTGGGGAGATAAATGGGATGGTTGAAATGGTTATTTTTATAAGCTTAGAGAGCCAACTTGGTTAGATATAATTTTAGGAGTCGTAAGATCATCTTTTTTGACCTTAGGGGATTGTTTCTTGGAGATTATTTTCTTGGAATTCTTTATGTGTTTATAGGAGACTATATGATCTATCCTTTTTGAGTGTTTTCTCTTCATCTTCTTCCTCTTCTCCTTATCAGGTGAGATAGTGGGTTTCTCTTGAGAGATAATCTTGGGAGCATCTAGAGAGTGATAAAATTCACCAGGTACTTCGGGAAGGAAAGAGAGATAGTCTTCTGTAGGAGTACTTATTTGAGAAAATTCGTCTATACTAAAGTCCTCAAGCATCTTGACTATTTCATAAATAAGAGACATCTTTAGCAAGTCATTTCCATCGAAGGTTTTTCCAATCGAGATATTTGGACTAACTTGTAGATTCAAGTTCTCAACGAACTTGCTTTCAATAAGAATAACAATGATTAACCGTCCATAGGGAATCCAAATTCTTTATTATTTGGAGCGCTTCTTGGATAAACAAATTTCACTGTGAATGTATGAAGTAAGGCATGCTGGTAGGTTGATATACTCGCCTTTGGCCAGATAGAATAGCATGAGCTTATGATCTGTTTAAACCTTTAGCCGAGTTTGATGAACTTTTGTGAAGAGCGCTTCGAATAAGGATTCTGAACCAGATTCTTAAGTTATCAGCAAGATCAGAAACCTGAAAGGAATCTTTCTTGTTCTCAAACAGGACTGGAAAAATGTCTTTAAGAAGATCATCATAGGTGTTACCTGCTCGTTGTTCCCATATAACCTTTTTGTTGTTGTAGCAAATGCCTGATCCATCATGTTGAATGAGTTTGGAAATATCTTTTCACGAATACAGATATCTTTTTCAGCAAGTTTGGAGCATATTAAACCCTGATGCGAGATATACGCATTGGATCAAAATTCTTTGACCAGAGTGGGAGAGTTAGGTACTTTTAGAAGATTAAAGTAAGCTGACCACTTTTGAGTTTCTACCGTTTCAGAGAGATCAAACTTATTTCCAGCAAGATTGTCGAAATCTACAATCATCTCAGAGATAACATAAAACTAACCGATTGGGATAGCTAATGCAATACGAGGATAGAAATCATCTTGAGGTTGCTCTTGAGGATGATGGAGAGGTAGTTATGGAGGAACTTGTTGAAAATTTGATGATGAAGAAGTCATATTTAAAGAAGTAGTTACAAGCACAAACTAAAGGTTTTTTTAGGGTTTTGGAATTTCTAGGGAGTGTGTGAAGTGGAGTGAGTGGGATTTAATAAATAGTTTTTGTAATGATTAAGAAACCTAGAATAGTGAAACAGATTTGACGTGCGGGAAAGCGTAAGGATTTAAAACCTAACCCCAAAGAAATATAAACTTCCAAAGTGTTGCATTAAATGCGAGGCATGGTTCAAAAAAGAAAATGTCTTAAATTGAATCACTAACGTTTCAATTTACTGACAACTCATTTAATGAAGTAAGCTCTTTCAGTTTTACAATGGTATGAGAAATTTTCCAAGATAATACCTTGATCAAGAATATTTCTGATAGCAGAGAGCCTCGCTAGTCTGAAGTCTCACATCTAGAAGATAACAAAAATATACATACCTTTAGAGGTTCGGCATTATTCTGACACGTGTATACCGATCACGCCATTGATTACTAAGATTGATTTCTCCTTAGTTTATCCATAATTCAAACTTTGCTCAGAAGCTTTAGAATATACCCAACAGTAAATTTGTAGACTTTGTGATTTAGCAACTTCTATAAGATTATCTTCTGAGCCCTCTAATTCTTGTTCTTTAAAAAAGAACATCATTATCACCTATAGCGCTTGATTAAGTAGACTTCAAATCTGCATATATTATATCTAGCTTTGATTTTTAAGATCAAGCTTATTGTTAATTCTGATTATTGATTGATTCCTTAGACACCTAGCGTAACAGTGATGTAGATTCTATGGCCTTTTGGGCATTTAAAATATCTTCATATGACATAGCTTAAGTTTATAGAATCAAGCAAGAAAAATATCTTTTTCAAAGAACAAGATAAAACGGAACCAGACACATAAACATGAAATAAATAAAAAACATAAACCATCTATTTTTTGGATATCCACAAATTCTTGGATCCCTTTTTGATTGATCTTCTAGGTTTATTAGCAACTTTAGGCTTATCACTAGAAGAGTTAGAGCTAGATGATTTAGCCAAAGGTTTTGCTTTAGGTCTAGAGATAGATATCTCTTTTTATTTTCCTTTATCTTTAAGCACAAACTCAGCAGAGACAACATCCGAACTTTCAGAAACTTCTGAAGGAGCTCTTGTGTCTTTGAGAGCAGATGTAATACGGTGGGAGAACTGACTTTTTTAAATGTGCGGATAGGAAGAGTCGCCACCGACTTTTATTTTATCCAATTAGGAAAGGCAAAAAGAACAGGAAAGACCTTTTTAAAGACTTTGAGTTCGGGGGGTAGGTTATACAAAGGGAAGGTGTAAGCACCCTTTGTATCCATGGTTATCCATGTGCTCTTAATTGCTTAGCTCACTTTGATTTGTTTTGAATTGTTTGAAAGTGTGGTGTGTTTAGAAAAACATTTTGAAAAAGGACTTAAACTTTGTAAATAAAGTGTATCCTTTGAAATTGTTTTGAAAAGGATGTGTATGAAGTAATTTGAAATGGTTTTGAATTAAGCCAGCAATTAAGAACCACCTACCCTAAGTTTAAAGTCTTTCTTGATCTTTAAGTCTTTCGTTTAAGGGAAAGAGACCATCCACACCATTAGTTAGTAGGAAGTCCTTTCATTGGATGTATTTGGGACATTGAGGGTCATCGTATAGTCATAGGGTTATCCATACCATAAAGAGGGTAGGAAGTCCTACGCATTGGATGTGAATAGTCATAAAAGCAACATGTAAGGATACCTTAGCATTCGAAGGGACTATCATCATGTAATCGAGGGACTAAATCATTTATATCGTAGGCAACATCGAAGGGACTATGATCTTCTTTGATGATTTTAAATCAGAGGCAGAATTTACTAAGGTATCCCCACATTCGAGGGACTTGACTATCTAATCGAAAGACAACATAAGAGAGGATTACCCTAAAGGTGAGTGTGTGAACAGAAAGTGATTGATTAATTTACTCCTGAAAATTAGGGTTATTCTAGGTTGATTTTAGTCTTGCCATACAATCCTATTAACATACATCTAAACAGTTATATCAGTAGAAAATAAAGGCAGAAAATAAAGTCCTACGCTATTACAGGGCTTCGGGGAGGGGGATTACATAACCAAAACGGGGGAAGTGCGGAAAAGTAAATCCTAAAACTATTACATGGCTTTGGGGCAGTTACATAATAAAAAGGGTTAATACTACTTTACCCCCCTGCCATATAGGCGAGATTCGGTTTACCCCCCTCTAAAAAAAAAACTTATTGGACAAACCTTGCAAAATAAAGATTCCATCAAATTTGACCCTGATCAATTTTTTTGACCAAGATTCTTAGAATCTTGCCTACATGGCATTTTTGGTAGTGCTGACTGTACAGCACAAAAGCAATGTGGCACAGTCAGCACTGCCACGTGGAATTTAATTTTTTTTTAATTTTTAAAATTTTTTTTTTGATTTTTTTATTATTTTTTTAAAAAAAAAAATTTAATACTTTTTTTACGTTTTTAAAAAATATTTGACAGTACCTGCGGATTTACATACGAATTTAAAAATACCTGCGAATTCACCTACGGATTTGACAATACCTGCGGATTTACCTACAAATTTGACAATACCTGGGGATTTACATTTAAAAATACCTGCGAATGTGACAATACCTGCGAATTTACCTGCGGATTTACCTACGAATTTGACAATACATGCGGATTTACCTACGGATTTACCTACGGATTTGACAATACCTGCGGATTTACATACGGATTTACTTGCGGATTTACCTACGAATTTAAAATTACCTACGGATTTACCTGCGAATTTGACAATACCTGCGGATTTACCTACGGATTTGACAATACCTGCGGATTTACCTACGGATTTGAAAATACCTGCGAATTTATATATAATAAAAATAAATTTTAAATAATAATTAAAAAAAGTTGGAAAAAAATATTAAATTTTAAAAATTGGAAAAATATTTTTTAAAAACGTAAAAAAAATATTAAAATTTTTTTTAAAAAAATTTAAAAAAAAATCAACAAAAAAATTTTAAAAAAAAATCAATAAAAAAATTTTTAATAAAAAAATTAAATTCCACGTGGTAGTGCTGATTGTGCCACATTGCTTATGTGATGTACAGTCAGCACTACCAAAATTGCCATGTAGGCAAGATTCTAAGAATCTTGGCCAAAAAAATTGATCAGTGTCAAATTTGATGGAATCTTTATTTTGCAAGGTTTGTCCAATAAATTTTTTTTAGAGGGGGTAAACCGAATCTCGCCTATATGGCAGGGGGTAAAGTAGTATTAACCCTAATAAAAATATGTGTAAAATAAAATCCTAATTACTATTACAACCCTTAGCAGTTACATAATAAAAAACAACGAAAAATAAAATACGGAAATAAAAATTCTAATTACTATTACAACCTTGAAACAAATACATAATAATTAAATATGAATAAAATCGGGGAATTGAGAAGTGGGGATGAGAAGAATAGAATTTTTTTAAAAAAGAAAATTAAAATCAGAATAAAAAAAGGATTAGCAAATATTTTAACCTAATTATAACTAATTATTAAATTAATCCTAATTAACTAATTATTAATTTAATTAAATAATTTCTCAAACAAATAAAAAACAAATATGAATTATTATTAATTATTTAGCCTAAAAATTAATTATTATTAACTATTTAACCTAAAAAAAATAATTTATTAAATGATTTAATCTATACTTAATTTTATTAATTAAAACAAATTTTATTTTATTTTTTATGAAAAAAAATTGATTAAAATAAGAATTAAAAAAAGTGATTTTGGTTAAAAAGAAAATAAAAAGAAAACAAATGAAATCAAATTTAAAAAGAAAATAGAAAAAAAATTAAAAAAACTTAGCGCAAGATCAGGTGTCACGCGGTTCTGAAGCTGCATGGTGGGACTGCGTCCTTGGAAACGTCACATCCGCTGGTGGTATGATCTAAAGGTTGCGAGGGAAAGAGTACACCATATGTGCATGGACGACACACACAGGAAGCGCGTGCCATAACTTTTTTGAAACGGACCAATCAAATTGCGCCATGCAGTCGCCTTCTTCGCTGACCTGCGCGAAGAAATTAGCTATAAAATAGCTTCCAATTTGCTGCGGATTTAGCTACGATTTTTGGTAGCAAACGTCTGAAAACAAGAAAACTCAAAAAAACACGTTAGATGAAAACTAAGAGTGCCCAGATTCACTAATTTGGATGCTACGAACTCAATGGAGTGGTCTTTATTGTTTGAAATGGCCTCTAACATGGAAATCGAAAGCTTGGTCTTTCAAAACCCTAACCATGGTAACTTGGTTTCCTCACGCGAAAGCTTTGATTTAATGGCCTGGATCTTCTCTAAATCATTCCATAAACTCAAACAAACCATCAAATTGCATTGAAACATGATGAATAATAAAAAAACGAAATTTAAGAAACACCATGGCTATGCAAGACGTGAAACACGAAGATCACACACTCCTACATGTTATAAGCCCAATATATTTGATATATGTTACATGAGAGATCAAATTGGATGAGTGGGAGACCTTGAAAGTGGCTGCTCTTTGTGTTGCAAATTTGTGACTTTCCTTGGAGTTTTCTTCTTCCAAACCCTTGCTCTCTTGCCCAAAATTTGGTCCTCCTTAGGTTTGACTATGCTAGTTATATATAAAAGAAAGGATTAGGTCAATTAAATTGGAAAGAAATCATGTGATTGATGGTTTGGAAATATTGAAAAAAAAATTGATTAAAAATCTTATAAAAACTTGCTATTTTTGCTCAATCTTTTTCTAATCAAATATATATGATTTGCTTGATCCCCAAGAGTGATATTTGATTGAAGAAATCAAATCATGCATCAAATTGATGTTTATTTTATTTTTTCCTTGATTTAAATTGAATAAAAATCAAAGAATAAATAAAATGAATATTAAAACCATGCACCACAAAATTTTATGGTCCTCAAGGAGTTTATTGGGCCTCTATATGATCCAAAACAAAGCCTCACAATTTAATTTATTATCTTTGGTATTTTATCTTATTTATTTTTGCATTTAAATTAATAAAATTCAAATAAATAAAAATAAAAATGCCAAAAATATGAGAATGGTTTTATACGACCTTATTTGGTTCATATGTATGTTTGAAACCCACAACCTAAGCCCATTAGTCCAAAAACACAAAATCATTCAATTAGGGTTTCATGCACTTCTTGAAATTACACCAACTTTGCACTTCATATCTCCCTCAATTTTGATCATATGAGGGTGATCTTGAATTCTCTAGAAAGCCCAAGGTGTCCTCTATAACGCAATTATGAACATTTTTAGCATTTGGAGATTTTATCTTGAAGATATGGCTCCTAAATAAAAATAGCTTTTTGTTGACTTTTAAAAGAACCTGTAATGTTTTGGCTCATATCTCTCAAATTAAGCATTTCTTGAGCTTGAGCCCAACATCAAAGCTGTAGAGAATTGAATTTCCTTGAGATTAAGTTTTGGCTGAGAAATTTTTGATGAATCATGTGAGAGTTATGGCTGGTCAAAGTTTAGTTGACTTTCTCCTAAAAAACCCTAATTTGGAAACTTGGACTTTTGTGGATTTCTAAGATTTTCTTGATGAACCAAGATCAACCCTTCACCAAATGATGAATATAACTGCAAAATGTTGATGTTGACAAAAGATCAGGAGTTTTGGCTGTAGTTTGACCACAGTTGACTTTTAGGTCAAATTAGTCGGTTATTGATCAATTGAGCAGTTATCTGGGAAATCTTGTGAATCAAAGCTTGAAACTTGGTATGAGGATTCTTTGAAGCGTATGGGAAGCCATGAAGTCCATTTGAGGTCTTGGAAGTCCAAATTCCTTGAAAGAAGTCAAAACCCTAGTTGGAGGCTTGTTGCTTAGGATACGGGTAAGTGTGCCCAATTCTTGTGTAGTCTTGAGCAGTTGAAGATCATGTGAGCTTGAGGAGACTGCTTGACCAAAATGCTTTGAAATATTGAGGGAAAATTTTGGGGTATGACAGCAGATTTCTCACTTCTAAGAAGAGTAAAGTCTTTATTTAAGGAGAGGAGGTTTTCTTTAAGCTTGTTGTTTTCAGCGGTAATGGATTCATGGGACATTTTGAGTTCCATGAATTCAGTCTTGAGTATGAATATTTTTCCGGAATTTCCAATAAAGAGGTAGTTAATTCTAAATGAGAAAGATCAAAAAATACCTCATTGGAGATTACCTCTGCAATTTCTAATTCTGAGTCTGCTTCATATTCTAGAGAGTTTTCTCCATATAAAGTTCCAACATAAGCCATCAGTGTCATGTTAGTCTTTTCTTCTTCGGAGTCTTCCTCTGAAGAGTCAGACTCGTCCCAGGTTGCCATAAGTCCCTTCTTCATGAGTACTTTCTTCTTGGGCTTGTTCTTCTGGAACCTCTGAACTTGTTGCCTTGGTTTCTTTTTTAGAGACGCTTAACCCTTCTGGACAGTAGACACAACTGATATTCAACTTCATCAGAATCTTTTTCTGAATTTTTAATCTCTTTGACTTGAAGAGCTTTGGACTTCTCAGAACATCTGACTGATTTGAGTGCAATAGATTTTCCTCTCTTCCGATGTTCATCCTGTTCTAGCTCTATCTCATGACTTCTTAGAGAACTCAGCAGTTCCTCTAGAGAAGTGTTGTTCAGATCCTTTGCTAGCTTGAATGCAGTTACCATAGGCCTCCACTTAGATGGCAAGCTTCTGATAATTTTCTTCATGTGATCTCACGTAAAGTATCCTGTCATACCCCAAAATTTGTCCACCATATTTCAAACTAAATTGGCTCAAGCACTGAGATCTTCAATTGTTGAAAGTGGAACAAGAAGCAAGCATATATATCTTTCTCCTAAGCCAGGGTCTCCTAAAATTAGGATTTCCATTTAATCAAGGGAAATTGAACTTTTGAGGCATCAAATGGAATTCATGGTATCTCTTATACTTCAAAGAATTCTCATACCAAGTTTCAAGCTTTGATTCACAAGATTGCCCAGTCAATTGCTCAAATGATCAACAATCGACTATGCTAGATTAAAAGTCAACTATGGTCAACCTACAGTCAAAACTCTTGATTTTTGGTTAACAACAACATTTTGAGGTTATATTCATAATTTGATCAAGGTTTGATCATGATTCATCAAGAAAATCTCCAAGGTCAACAAAACTCATAGTTGCTAAATTAGGGTTTCTGTAGGAAAAGTCAACCCAACTTTGACCAGCCATAAATTTCACATACTTTATCAAAAATTTCCCAACCAAAGCTCATTCTCAAGGAAATTCAATTCTCTACAAATTTTATGTTGGGCCCAAGCTCAAGAAATGCTTCATTTAGGATATATGGATCAATGCATTATAGGTCATTCTAAAAGTCAACAAAAAGTCATCTTTTTCCCAAGAGTTGAACTTGAACATGGAAGACTCAATTGAGACGAAACCAAAAGGATCTTATAAGGGACATTCTAAGCTTTCTAAAATGATCAAGAACACCTTCATATGACAAATATTAAGAGAGATATGAAGTGCACAAGTTGATCAAAATTCAAGAAAGGCATGAAAGTCACTTTGGCCAATTTTGGATATTTGGGCTAATGGGCCTAATATTTTCATTCCATACATGATCATAATCCTAACAAGGACCTCTAAACCCATCCTCATATTTTTATGACTTTTATTTACATTCATTTGGATTTTAATCAATTAAAAGCTAAATAAATTAAGTAAAATACAAAAACAATTGAATTCAAATGCATGACTTTGGTTTTAATCACTTAAAGGCCCAAATAGCATCCCATGAAAGTCTAATTGCATTAGCACAAGCTATGAAGAGATATTTGTCAAATTTAGATGGAAATAATATAATTTGTCAATCAAATTTCACTCTTTCCAATTACTTGATGTCCAAGCCCAAAGTTTGACCTAAATGGCTCCATCATATATACATAACATCTTCAGATAGCAAGAGGATGGAAAAATTGGCAAAGGAGGAGGGTTTCCAAGTTTCCAAATTTCTCTCAAAACTAGGGCACGAAGAATCTCTCTTCACAGCAAGTAGCAGCCAATTTCCAACGTTGAATCTTCTTCCTGAAGGAGCAAGGAATGATTCCTAAAGGTCTTTGAGGCTAGCAACACGTCAGAACGACCCCTCCAAGGTTGCACCAGTTTGGTAAATTTTTCTTATCTTCAATTCTTCATTCACTCAGCATGAACCAATCCTATGTCTATGTACATGTTTATAATGATATTTAGGAGTTTTTTGATGCGTTGTTCGTGAGTTTTGGTACAGGAATAGAGATCCACCATTGTTAGGGCTAAAAAACGGTGAAGCTTCGTTCTCCCAATTGTAGGCGTTATAAGCTTAAACTAATCGTTCCATTGGATTCGCAGGGTCCTAATTAGCGAATCTGGTTGCTTTTCCTTTTTGTTTTGTGCTATTTTCGCAGGTTGGAAGGACCGGGCTTGCCAGAGAAGACAACCGGAGTTTGACTCCGGCGTCGCTGGCCTTCGTTGACTCTAGAGACTCATGCGTGGCACGAAGGGGAACAATGATTGGTGAGTCAAACGTACAAGGGTCTCACGACTGACTACGTTTGAAAATCCAAAATAGAACACGTTATCGCCATATAATCGTATGGTTCCTATCCAATGACAACTAAGAGCTACAACGTAGATGGCAAGGATGTATGTTGGTAAACCAGTGATCCTGAGTTAGAGTCCCCAGCATGGCCATTTTTTTCCAGATTTTTCAACCTTTCTCATCTTTCCATTATTTTCTCTCTTTCTTTTTTTAATTGCTTTATTAATTAACTTTTGATTAGTTATTAGGTTAAGTAATTAGCAATTAACTACTTTTATTAGGACAATTAATTGGAAAATTAGGTTTACTTAATTTATACCTAAAATTAGGTTTAATTTTTTGTACATAATTAATTTAATTAGGTTAAATTAATTAGATAATTAGGATTTGTACATAATTATTTTTCTTAATTATTTAGTTTAGTTTAATTAGGTTAATATAGTTAATTAGATTTAACTTCTCCTTTAATTAATAATCATTAGAATTAGGGTTTTCTAACTAAAATAAATAAATTATTTATTTATATAATCTAATTAATTAATTAATTAATTAATTAGGTAATGAATTTATAATTAGGTTAATTTAGAATTAGTTTAATAATTAATTAATTTAGGTTTTCACTTAATCTCCTTAAACCTGATTTTTCCAACTCTAATTTCTCCCGATACTTCCTCTCCCTCTCAAATTCTCAATGATTGTCGCATGTGTGTTTATTTACTATTTCATTTTCATTTAAATTCTAGAAACATGTATAGGTCGCAAAGTTTTTTTGCTGTAATAGCTTAACTTAGAGTTTACTTTTCCGCATTTACCTTTTCCCTGGTTTTTGGTTATGTATCCCCCTCCCCGAAGCCATGTAATAACGTAGATTTAATTTTCTACTTTTACTTTCCACACATATATAACTGTTATTATAAAACTGTTAGATGTATGATAATTAGGGTGTGTATGGCAAGATAAAATCAAACGCTAGATAACCCTAATTCAAGA